>NC_065515.1:21047612-21065163 GCF_006386435.1 Epinephelus moara
CTACACGGTTCATACTACATTTTTGAAAAAAGCCTTAAATGAAAGCTGAGAGTCTGCACTTTAAGCAGGTATTCATTGTTTCATTTAAAACCCATTGTGGTGGTGTACAGAGCCAAAATGATGACAACTGTATCATTGTCCAAATATTTATGGACCTGACTGTATGCTGTTCACACAAAGCTATACCAGCCCAGTACATCTATAGTATTCTGCTGAGCAGCTGCATTAGATATGTGTGGAGAGAAGAAAAAGCGGGAGGTTTTACTTTGAAGCAGCTCATAAGTGCAGCAGTTTGTGAACTGTTCATATTCACTTTGCATGCCTACTCCTCAGAGTCTTCATCGGTGGGTTTGTTTCTCCCGTTTGTTTTAGAGACTGACTCGCTCTCTCCCTGGAGAACAAAGAGACACAGTGCTTCAGGCCTTTATCAGTAACGATCTGCTGGAGCGCTACAGCACAAAACAGGTGGGACCACAGGACTACAGCGTGTTTTAACACTCTAAAGCAATTACCACGGCAGATTTTTTACCACTGATGGGAACCGAAATGACTGTGATTTTGTTTTTCCCAGCCTATAGTTAATGTGACCATCAGAGACAAAGTGAAAAATAACTTATTGTCCATTGGCCTCACTGCCTAATTAATCCCCATGGGCTCTAATTTCAGGCAGGCCTGAGTTGGTGAATAGGCACCTTTGCTGGGTGCACATGGGTTTGTTTCTCACCTGCCGCTGACTCAGTGCTGCGAAATGGGTGAAGAGCATAAACTATAGACGAACTCTATGTGGTATTTCAGATGTCAACCATACGCTTCTGGTATATTTATCTTTATAAATGATAGGCTGTCCCCTGTAAATGGCAAGGACACGCTCTTTTATATTATTTTACAAAAGTCCCTTAATAAAACCCTTAAATGATTGTTAGCAGAAGATATGGGTGCTTACAGTCTATTTGCTATCGGCACATTCTTCAATCATGATGACCCCAGGATGGATAGGACATAAATGCTAGTTAAGTCATATATAGCCTATGTCTCTCAATCATTGTCTTGACAACTGATCATATTTGACACGCTGATTTCCCACAATATTATCGACGTATGTCATTTTAATTCCGTTATAGTGACTGTAGATTTCCTATGACATGTTCCCAGCCTCAGATCAAGGAGCATTCTCTTTAGCAATTCTCCCTCTTTATATTTAACAAAAGGCCAGAGCAGGAAACACAGATTGTATTCCAAATTTCACCCTTTGAAAAGGTTTTCAGAAGCCATACGCCTTTCTCACACGCTTTATTGTTTTTTTGTTTTCTTTTCTGTTCTTTTCACGCTCCCTTCACCTAGCCTTTAGCCGTAGGGTGCCATGTTAAAGAGAATCCCTTTACAGAGGAATAAATGATCCTCACCTCACACCTGAGCTCTTCTTTTATGTCCCTAACACAGTGCTCAAAGCCACCCCTGACTAACACTACAGTCATTTACTGTAAGGGCCACAATAATAGCGGAAGGGTGTCAAAATGGCACCACAAGGAACAGATGTTAAGTTTTCCCGGTGCTCTGTTCAGCTTGTGGCTCAGCTGCTGTTTTAGCAACGCTGATATCGTGCCCTGTTCGGTTTGATCAGGTCAGTTCCATAAAGGTCCATGCATTTATTTTAAATTTTTTTATTTTATTTATTTAACAGGGACAGTACACAGCTATTTCACTGCACCAGAGTTAGCTATAAGCTAATTTTCATCTGTAGTCCCTGGGCAGGAAACAGAGAATAATTTTGTTGCTAGAAGACACTATTATATGAAAAACACAGTTACAAAATAGAACATATTAATGACACAGCAATAATAATAGCAAGACAACAATACAACTACAACATTAAGATGGAACAAGATTACGTAATGTTTGAGTTCATGTGTGACGGGTACATGATTGAATTGATTTTAGCCATGATTTCATCCGAAATTTAAAATCAACAAAGCTGCTGCTGTCTTATTTCACTTGGTACTGAGTTCCAATAGTTTGTAGCTCTAACAGAGAAGACTGATCTACCACACTCAGTAGTATCTATCATCTCTGTTGGTCGTCCTAGATGTCCTCCCATTGTCTGAGCGCAGTTGTATGAACTCTTTTAACGGAGGAGCAGCCAGATCATTAATCACTTTGTACACTAGACGAGCATCAGCAAGGCACACAAAGCTGTCAAAAGTCAATAGATGATGCCTTTGAATGACGTTACAGTGGAGATTGCATAATGTTTTTTGTCCAGTGCCTTGAGTGTTTGTAGTGGGGCAAGTGTTGTTTTTCCAGCTTGTGAATGGCTTGTAATGCAGTATGAAATATGTGAAAAAAACCATTGAATGCATGTATATTTTTGCTGCATCTAAGGGGAGCTGGTTTCGAATATACCTAAAGTTCCTTAAATTAAAAATTTAAAAATTAAAGCTGTGCGGATCATCTCGTCTTTATCGCCATCATAACTTTACTTAAGGATATTCTGGTTTTTACACATTCACCTGTTGTTTGTGCAAAAATTTGTACTGATAAATTAAGATCATGCTGCCTTTTCTGCCTCCACAAGGCCTGTATGTGCACAGCTATGCAGCGAGCTAAACACACTTCCAATTAAGCCATGATTGTGTTGAGATAATGCAAATGAAACAGTGCCTGATTTCAAGCTCACCACCTGTTCTGAAATTTAGACTTGGAAGTTTCCACACTAAGTACAAACTGCATCATGTTATGTGATACCACACCTTTTCAGCTGGAAGTAAAATCTAAATGTATGAGCCTCAGTTCAAAGTTTCACATAATGTGTTTTTATTCCTGCATTAAATGGCAAATTGCTTGCAAAGCCACAATGAGGATACAGCTGGATGGTCATAAAATACTAATGCAATGCAGTGGAAACACATAAAAAGCATCGACACTGTTCTGTATTTCCACAGAAAACGGTGCTCCATTTAATGAGATCGAAGAACGAGATTGTCCGTCAATACATGGCTCGTCTCATCAATGCATTCGCCTCCCTTGCAGAGGGTAAGTGCTCAAGCATCATTATTACTTTGTAGCATGAGTCATTGCCTGACTGGATGCATTTGGAGACAGAGATTCACGGAAGACATCAATTGCTTTTACCATAACTTTCCATTCAGGTTTAAAACCACTAATGATCTGAGCAGTAGCGTGCCAGCAACTTTGAAGAACATTTCATAAACAGACTATGTTGTAAAGATAAATGTAATTTGAGCTGACATAAATGACTTTCAATTATGTAGGAAGTGGTTGGAAGATTATTTTTTAAGAGATCAGTTAGCAGCTAACATTCATTGTCAAAAACATAAAAACCTTAAGGGTTGAGGTGGTAGAACTATGTTTGCATCAGGTTTACATATCCACTTAGCTTTGCTTTTGTTTAGGAGATAATTCTGTTGTGTTGTCTTCATTAGTGTCCACAGTTGCACCTAAAATTCATTGTGAAATGAATTCCTTTTCATTGTTGAAGCATCTACTTGTAACTTAAATCAATCAGGTGTATTTCTATTTAGGATGGCATTGTCCAGTGAGACTTTAAAATGCCAGATGTAAAAAAGGCCTCTTCCATACCTTTTAATCCCAATTTCATTTTGTGTTAATTCTTTCAGGTCGGGTATACCTCTCCCATATCCCCATTCTACTGAAACTTCTGACAGAGGCACTCAGGACGGAGGAAAAAGACTCCCTGACCAGAGAGAATGTGCTAGTAGCCCTACAGAAACTCAGCCTCAGGTAAATTTTAAAATGACCAGTGTTTTTATATACCCTTGCCTTTTAAAAAATAAATCGTTTGTTTTTAAACCAGATTCAGTGAACCAGATTCACTACACTACTTTTGTAGTGAACAATCAGTCATCAGATTTTGTTTTTAATATTATTTTTTATGCCTCCATGCCGGTGATAGCCGTGGCTGGAGGCATTATGTTTTTGTGTTGTCCATCCACCAATATGTAAATCTGTCCCTTTCTCGTGAGTGCAATTTCTGAAGAATGCCTTGAGGGAACTTCTTCCAATTTGGCACAAACGTCCACTTGGACTCAGCAATGCATTGATATTTTTTGTTGGCTCTAGGTCAAAGGTCAAGGTCACTGTGACCTTGTTTGTCTCATTTTCATGAACATGATATCTCAAAAAAAAAAAAACTTGAGGGATTTTTTTATTTTATTTTTTCAAATTTGGCACAAACATTCACTTTGACTCAAGGATGAATGGATTAGAATTTGCTGGCCAAATGGTCAAGATCACCATGACCTTGCGTCCATCACATTCTTGTGAACGTATATCTCAAGAACACCTTGAGGGAATATCTTCAAATTTGGCACAAACATTCACTTTGAGTCAAGGATGAACTAAATAGAATTTGGTGGTCAAAGGTTAAGGTCACTGTGACTGTCTGTTGCATTCCCGTGAATTTGGTATCTCAAGAACACCTTAGGGGAATTTCTTTAAATTTGCCATAAACATCCACTTTGAGTCAAGGATGGAGTGATTCGAATTTGAAGGTAAAAGGTCAAGGTCACTCAGACCTTGCATCCATCTCATTCTTGTGTACGTGATAACACAAGAACAACTTGAGAGTATTACTTCAAATCTGGCTCAAATATCCACTTTGACTCTGAACTGATCAGGATTTGATGGTCAATGGTCAAGGTCACTGTGACCTCACACTTAAGAATTTATATGCTTATTATGACAAAATTTCACACAAATGTCTTATATGATAAAATGATGAAGATATGCTATTTTATTTTCAAAAGGTCAAAGGTCAGCTTCACTGTGACATCATAATGTCCTGTAAAAACACTTTTCTGTCCATGACTCAATGTCAGATCTCAGGAACAGAAGGGGAGACATTGGATCAGACAGTGAATTGATGTCAGTAATCTTGGGTGTCCACCCAGAAACTGTGCTGATTGTATAGATCTTCTGTGCTGCTGGGGGGAAGATGTGTGTGAAGCATTAATGTTTTCACTATGTTTGCCTGGTCCTGTCCTGTTGAGCAACACAAATATTTCCATTCAAGTTGCTTCTAATCCGTCATTTATCTTCATGTCTTGGTAGGAGGAGCCAGCAGACTGCTATGATAGCAGACGATCTGATTGGCTGGTTGGTGGATGAGCTGCAGGACTCAGACTGCCTGAGTGACTACACCCTGGAGTACTCTGCTGCTCTGCTCATGAACCTGTGTCTGAGAACGAAAGGTAAAGGCTAAGCACTTACAGAACAGAGACACGGTTGAACAATTGTAGAATACCCCAACCCTTTTGAGATTTAGCTGATATTTTTCTCACAGGACACATTGCTTATACATTTGAATAGATCATGTCAAAAATACTATAAAGTATATAATTTTTAGACAAAACCATTAAAGACCAAGCCTAATGCAATGAAGGGGGTTTGTGTATCTAGTTTGATAATGAAGCACCCACATTTAAGCCCACAACCCACAATGGCAGTCCCCTTACAGTATAGCACTTTGTATATCTAGCTGGCACTGTGATGCTATTTTAGCGCTGGTCATCATGGACTATATTGCTGTCATTGTTCATTTTAGTCAAACCATACAGTTTGAAAACGAGGCGCGGTTCCAACTAGAAAACAATGTTTTGATGCATTGGACGTGCTGAATGTGCATATTAAGGCAGTACAGGAGGAGGTGCACATTAATAATCCTCCAGGACTGTAACATGCTCATGTTTAACCCAACAATGAGTCATGCGACTGCAGTTGGTTCAGATCGAGGTCGGAACACGTTCTCACCACAAACAAATCACTCCAGAGTTATTTGGAACCAGAAGGAGACCACCTCTTCAAGTTCGATTGAACCGAACCAAACAGGGCAGGTGTGAAAGCACCCATAGACCCTCTGTCTAACTTCGTTCCTGTTGGATGATGTAATTATGGGCAGAGTAACAGCCGTTTTGGGGTTGCATTTAAAACAATGTTTTAGCTTTTACAGCTTCTTCTTCCTACATCATATCTCCAGTGTATCTTTGTTCATGTCACTTCACTTTAATCTACAAAAACCTTGAAAAAAAGATACTCACCTTGTTTCTCAGTATTTCTTGTATTTTCATCTCAATTGCCCCGGGGGCCTGCTTGTCATAGAATGCCACAGTAAAATGACGCACTGTATTTGCTTTATCAATGTTTTTATCACCTTACACACAGAAAGGTAAAACACAAAGCAAATTTGAACTACAAGGGCACTTGTAGATGGTAGACTTCTGCTAAGGCCAAATGCCCTATCTCACAATGCTGAATGTACAATATACAACCTTCTAGACTACTATTATTCACGTCCCTACTGGCTAGCTAATCACCGCCACTCTGCACTGCACACTACCCGGGCTGGGCGTACTCAGGAGAGCGGTACGGTAAAAGCACACCTTTAGCTTTGTCGGCACTGTTGCTTTTGTCAACACTTTTAGCACTGCTGATAACGCTGTCCAGACCAATAGCGACAGGTTGCCCTCATCGCGGAGCGCAATGCCCAACCTCCGCTCAGACACTGAGCCGAATACATGATCAACATGGCAGAAGTAAGAATGATCGGGCTCTAGGGAATCATTAATTACTAATCTGCGCAAAAAGTCATCCTATCTTAAAACAAACATGAAAGCCACATTGTAGGAAATTAAAGAGTTTTGGGTTGTTAAATTGATTCATGTGTGTATGTTGTGTGTTTGTGTGTGTGTGTATGTTGGATGTCTGTCTTTGCACAGGAAAAAGGAAGTGTGCAGAGAACGCCAAGCATGTGCTAAAGGTTCTAACTGACCTCCTTGGACACGAGAACCACGAGGTGATGCACAGATCCGTCAACACTCGCACCCAGATGTTACACACATTCATAGAGGCTGAAAAACATGGATGCACAATATATAACATATTAACAACTGCATGCGATATAGGGACTTGCGTACGCATTCAGAAAATACCAAGTTTATGATGCCTTCAAGAATGTTTGGGTGTTTTAATAGAAATGAGCAGTGACTTTAAGTAGGTCTATAAAACATACATCACAATAGCTCCTTTCAGTTTTATGAATGGTTGTCAACAACTTTGAGGACCATTAACTGGAGCTGTTATAATCTCACCACTGCCAGGATTCATATCTTATTACCTGCTGTGAAATATTGTATGTCTATAAAAATATATTTGTATTTGGAACCACCGCTGTATAAGAATTCTTCCCTCTCTGTATCCAAGTTTCCACACTGCTGCACATATATACAAGCTGTTACTAGTTTTGGCATGAGACCATAAAGTTAGAGGCTGTGTGTGTGTGTGTGTGTGTGTGTGTGTGTGTGACTTTGCTCTTTCAGATTCGACCATATGTGAATGGAGCCCTGTACAGTATCCTGTGTATTCCCTCTGTGAGACAGGAAGCCAAAGAGATGGTGAGATAGCAGAAAATGTCTTCACCTGCTCGGAGGAAACAGACGTAGTTTGTGTGTTTTTGCTCCGCATTTGTCTCTTTATGTCACCACGCGGCCAGTGTTTGGAAGGGAAACAGCAGGTGTTCACAGTCATATGACACAGTCACTGGACCTAGACAGTGGTGAGCTGGTGCGTTGTGTTTGTGCAGGAGAAAAGCAGATGCCTCAAACATTAAGGATAATAATTAACACAATTACAATATAATACGATAAGCAGTTTTGACCCTTGCTAATTATTGCGTAATATAGCTGTAAGGTTATGAGCATACACCGTGGTGACATGTTTCCCTCACGTGTGTGCAGAGTGTAGAGGAGATTCTCTGCTGCTACAGCAAAGAGGAGAACCCAGACCTCAACAGACAGATTGAGTTCATCATTAAACAGCTAAACTCAGGTTGGTGAAGTCAAATTTGTTGTTACAGTGGATGTATTCTGACCCTTGCTGCTGTGTCTTTTTTTGGACTTGTTTAATCCTCATGCTCTGACTGTGTTCCACCCAGCTGATGATGAGGGGCCAGAGTCAGACGACGAGGAAGAAGAGGATGACAATGATGTAAGTCCTCCTCCGAGCCCATTAGACATTGTTATTATATACCCATCTACACATTAATTTAACACAGCTGTAGGAATATGATCACAAAATCAGATCAAAAGAACAAAAATGAGATCCTGGATTAAAAATGATTGTGAGAGGAAGCACGACCAGAAATAAACACCTCATATTTTACACCTTTCCCAAACCTGTAGATAGCAATCTCAGCATGACACAGATATTGGATGTCTACCACCTGGGTGTTTCTGTGTGTGCATATCTGTGTGTGTATGTGGTGGTGGTGGTGGTGGGGGGGTGTCGTGATGGTCTTGGCAGATTGGATTCTGTGGGAAAGTGGGTTATCAAGATAAGGTATGTGGTTGTAAGTCAACGTGGGAGTGGCTGGAGTCCTAGATGTGTGTGTATATGTATGTGTAGGCCACAGCATGTGTGCCCCCCCAATTCCCCTCGTGGGTGCATAAGAGTTCCTCGAGTGTGAGCGCTCTTATTCTGCTGCCTCTGATCTCAGAGCTGGTGTTTTTGTAGCTGCTATCCATTTACCATGGCTATAAGGGTGAACTGATATATGTTCCAGACTACACTGGTCTCCTGTTGGCGCTGTATGACTCGGTGCCAAGCATTGTATTAGTGTTTAACCCAGTTTTAGGCTCACATCAATGTTGTTGCGAAAGAGTGTCTTTTAACAAAGTGAATAAGGCACCACCAGCCTGCATTCTGACTGTTAAAAACATCTGAGTCACTGCCACTGCATACTTTGGTCGTCTTTTGTGACCATTATGTTTCAGAGTCCTTTCAAACACACCTTATGTCCTCAACAAATGATGCCATTTTTATCTGATTTGCTCTCATTGTCGTTTGACAGGAAGACTTAATGGAGACGGACCTTGATATAGAGGAAGTTCTCCAACCACAGCCCAGGGAACTGTCTGGGGAGAGTCTGCTCACCACGGAGTACCTGGGTGTAAGAGCAAAACACATACACAAACTCACTACACCCCCCACTATTCACAAGTTACATAATCATGTTGTTGTTTGCTGAGCAGACACATAGAATGCTCACAGTAAGGTTGCTCATTTCTTCTTCTGGCAGTCTGCGGACAAGCCAGCTGCTCATGAGCAATCGTTGAGGCTTTGTGCTTGTGTGTGCCAAACAGTTCCAGCTAAGAGAAAACAATACCTACGATAAGAGGAACCCATAATGTTTGTATTGTTGTGTGTGTAAGCAAATCAGAAATCAGATGCTAACCCCATATGAATTGCAACATTTCATGTCATTGTGAAACTAAATGGTAGATGGCTAGAGGATGGACACAAGAAGGTCCTCACCTTTAAGGAAGCTGTTCCAATACTTTGTTTCAAATGGTAATATCTACAAACACAGACTGCAACTCGCCTAAGTTGGAAGAGCTTTAAGACTGATGTCATCATCAAGCTGCATTTACACTGATTTAGTTACTGACCGCTCCTGGAACATCTGTTAGACCAGTTCCAAGGCACACACTTGCCCATGCACCCCACTCGTATGCAGAAGTGTTTTACAGTGTACGGTTCTAGGGAAAATGCCTGTGAGAAGTACTGAGCATACGACTGGATAAATGAGACTTGGATTATACTGGACAAGTTGTTTGAGAGTTTGCAAGCCAATATTTTGATATACTTCTACTTAAGTTCATCAAGAACTTTCACCATTTTTGGATTTGTCACTCATAAAGATATGCGAGAAAATCAAAGTTTTCCTCACGTTTAAAGTAACATGGGGTGAGTAATTGATTTAAAAGTGGTTGTTTTGTGGGTGAAAAATTCCTTTAGATGTAAATCAGAAAAGGTATAAACAGACCTTGTTATACACCAACACCAATGTCTCTCAGTATCTCTGTGTCACAACAGTTACTCTGTTTTTTCTAGTTACTGTAGTTCAATCTGGAGAGACTTGTTCTGCAAGAAAATATTATTTGTTTCCATGTGCACATAAGTATGAGAAATGTGAAACGTCTTTGGCGATTAGACCCCATCATGATGTCATATATTCCAAGAGGGTGGTAAAGATGAGTAGATTAGGGATCCCCTCCTGAGGAGTCTAGATGCTGGTGGTGGTCATGGTGTTGATGAGATGAGATGAAGAGGGAGCTGAGGATCTGGATGTGAAGAGGAGTGGGCTTTTGGTGGCCTGGAGGTGAATGGGGTGGAGGAGGGCGTGATGATTCTGCCTAAAATGACAGCTAACAGGAGCCCAGAGGAGAACAGATTTAACGTTTGGCAGCAGCAACATGAGTGGCTGAAGGAGACTGTGGCAAAGTTTGATTGGCTAACGAGGAGATGGAAGGCCCATAATCAACTTATTGGAGAAAGTGATGGGAGTGGGATAGAAAGAGAATGTAAATGAATGTAGCATAAAGAAAGTCTTCCCGACTGAACTTACACTGAGCTTCATTCACTCATCACATGCAAATCCAAGTTTGACAATGATCTCGTGATTGGATGTGTACATGGGGCAATGGACACAGGAAAAGCCCTCTACACTGGCAGACAGTATTTACTTTGGTTCTGGATGACTCTGTTGTTTAGAGATGGCAAATTCCCAAATAAACACAGATATATAAAATGTATATAAATTGTGGTGTGTGTGTATGTGTGTGTTTGTGTAGATTATGACCAACATGGCGAAAGTGAAAAGGAAGTCAACCCCTCTGCCTCAACCAAATGTTGATGAACCCCTACAACGGCCAGTCACCCCGAGTTCTCATCGTAATGTCACCGCTGTGTAAGTTAAATACACACACAGTCAGTATCAGACAGTCCAAACAGCAGTTCACACTTACACTGGCATGCTCATTGTGTCTGTGAGTATCGGAGTGACAGTCTTTTCCATACGATGTGTAAAATACCGCACGATACTACATGTAGATAAAGTCACAAGATAAAGTTTGCCCTCTTTTCTCTTAAACAAGATCAGTTTACAAATCTGGCAGTCTGACCTGTAGGTCATTTTAACAATGCTTGTGCTGCCCTCTTTGTTCAACCACGTGGATTATGAAGCACCTGCATCTGGTAAAACTAGTGCAGTAGGTCAAAGCAAGAATGGATTCGAACGCATTTTGCCATTAATCATGGCAAAGCCCGACTGAATTGTTCATGTACTGTACAGGAGTGAGTCAGCAGGAGGAGACTGGAACAGGAGCCGCTTTGCACTGAAAGGCAGATCATTGTCTGTAAAAACTGTACGCCAGACAGTAGTGTTGTTTTAGAGTAATAGATATGAAAGCTATGAGGGATCAGTGTAGTACACATGACCTGGCCCCAGAGATAAGGGAGCATCATCTCACAGCAAGTAATTGATACCGTGGATTTATACCTTACTAACAAGAACCAATGTTAATGCTGATCTTTATTTACATAGCAGGCTTTAATATAAAGTTAGTGTTGTACAACTATGAAAAAGTGGCACTGATGAGGGTCAGTAGAACCAATAGGATGAAGATTTTAAGACATACGTATGTTAAAAAAAAACAAAAAAAAAAAACAGAACCATCCTGATTCATTTCTTGTCAAACCTGAGCTGTTTGTTTGTGTCACGTGCAGGGATTATCGATCCGGCAGTCAGGGGGGTGAGGGCAGCAGGGACGGGGAATACCCTCTGAGCAGACAGAAGAGCGAGGAAGGAAGCCTGCCTCCTTCTCGATACAACTCCCGACCTCCCACACGCTCTGGCAGTCGCCCCAGCACTGCCGACTCCCTATGTCACAGTATCGGTGGGTGGATGCCATTTACCGTTTAGAATTTTGAAACAGTTACATGATACTTGCTGTGACTGTTAATCAAATGTTTGCAGTTAGATAACTTACACTTGATGCCCATTTTGTGCGCTGAAAAGCATATTTGTGGGACAATTTAATTTCCCTTCCACCTGCTGCTCTTTATTCGGTTTACGTGGATTTATTTGAAGTGTTGCCCAGTGTCCACCAGGCAAGGAAGCTCCTGCAACTTCCTCCGAAATCATAAGGGATAAAGACTCAGCAAAATGGGCACCAAATGGCTTATGACCTATTTTGACTTTCCATGAAACTAACATCAGCGTGGCATCAGGTTGTGCCCATGTGTTCCCACAGTGACCATGAATATATAACAGCACTGTTACATTACAGCCAGATAGTTTGGTGTAGTTCCAAAAGTAGTGTGATGAAGCTGTAATATTTACCCCCCTCTCTGTCACACACACAAACACACACACTCAGACTCAGAGTGCGGCCGGTTGTCCCAGGAGTCAGAGTTGGACGGGCCATATGAAGGGCGAGCCAGAAAAGGACGTCCCCAGGAGGAACACAATGGACACCCTGCCAGGTAAAGTGACTCACAAATGTTAACTCCTCACACACACACACACACACACACACACACACACACACACACACACACACATATAATGAGAC
Source organism: Epinephelus moara (assembly GCF_006386435.1). Classification (NCBI taxonomy): domain Eukaryota; kingdom Metazoa; phylum Chordata; class Actinopteri; order Perciformes; family Serranidae; genus Epinephelus; species Epinephelus moara. The sequence goes on from NC_065515.1 coordinate 21,060,059, forward strand.
TGCAGTTTAATGGCTGAAACAATGAATAATGTTCATGTCTACATTTCAATTTTATTGCCATGTGCATCAGAAGCCGTGCACTCAGATCAATTAAAACTTTGTGCCCTGGCTATCTAATGACATATAACATGAGATATAAAACACACTTATGGAAGCACTCCAGCCGCAGCAATGATTCAACAGGCACTGCAAATGGATTGAGGATACTGTGGCAAGAGGGACATCATCACTTCTGAGGAGGAGAGTCCTATCATGACCGCAGGCTGGTTCAGTGGCTGAAAGAAGGTGGATGATAAGTTATGGTACAGCGGCCATATATATACGGCCTCCTCCTGAAAGGGGCCTGTTGTAACTGCAAATTTTCGGGTCAGTGCTCAACAGAGGGGAGTAGGGAAATTTATAGATGGCTAAAGAGTGAGGCCTGTGTGAAATCAATCCAAGCTGGTCCCATGCAGCACCATATTTTTGTTCTCGGTTACAGACTGGATGTCATTCTTTCACTCATACAAAGGAAGCACTTTGCACATCTATAAAACAAGAACTCTCATAAAAATAACAGAAGAGATGGCTAAAAAATAAAGAGTGCAACATAAGAAAGAGAATGATGAGTATGTTATGTGCAAGTTAGACACATGTAAAAAAAAAAATACAAGTGTCTAACTTCAAAAGAAGTACAAGATTGTATGTGAATTTAGTCACTTGTTTTGTAGCAGCCGCCTTAAAGAGAGCCAGAGTAAGACTGTTGGGGAATTATGCAAAGACGAATAAACAGTGTAAGTCAGCTGAGGTGCCTGCGAAAGCCTGCGATGTGTGTCAGCGTATTTGTGTGTCTGTGGAGAGGGTTGGCAAGACTGTTGTTCTACACCGATCGGTGACTCAGCACTGCCAAGCTGGTCTGTGAGACTGTGACATGCGTTTAAACGAGCAGTTCCCACAAAGAGGCCCATTCAATCAAACCTCCCCTGCTTCTCCTCTGCTTTAAATCTCAGAGGAACTTGACTCCTGAATCCCGCCAGCAGTAATGAGTCCCAGGAAACCGCTTCAGTTATCCCCCCCTCCCTCAAAAAACGTAAAACACTTCTACAATACCGACTTCAGTAGCCTTATTTCACCCCAGTTTGGAGGCAAGACTTTTATACTGAGAAGAGAATTCAGGACACGGCATTGATATTTCGGTGAAAAGAATCTTAGCAACACAGCAGTTTGGCAAATACCAAAAGAGAAGAAGCATATTTGTGCCTTTGTGTTTAGATGAATGAATTCCTCCTTTTTCCTACTTGGTTATTTGACATCAAAGCTAAATACTGACACCCTGGTACTGGCTTCATGGGTATTTACGCAACTTTGTGGTCATCTCTGCAACATGCAAATTTCAGGTCCCTGCTGCACAGGGCTGAGCACGCAAGTTTGCCGAACCTCTTATAGGCTTATACCAGATGATATCAGGGATGCTGGAGCCACTGTGACGACTCTGAGCAGAAACAAGAATGAGTGGACTGAAATCCATCCATCTATTATGGTATGGGATTGCTCCACAGGATGTAGGTCATTTGGCTCCTGCCTGATAAGGACATTAGCAGAGTTTGAGCCTTCGCTGCGTGAATGGAGGCAGAAGAGTAATTTATTCATTGCGATCCTGTTTCTCAGACTCACACGGACATGAGTACATATTGCCTTCTTTGTGGTTTCAGTAACACAATGGGGTCTTATTCCAGTGCTCACCATTTTATCAGCAGATGCAAAGTAGCTGCCAAATATTGTGTAATTTGCATAAAAGGATGTAATGATGATGTGTAAATACATCCCAGTGTCACAATAGAGCATGTGTTGGATGATCAGAAAGTATAAACATGCAGGGAATTTGCATGTTTTGTTTTGTCAGTATTTCAGTAATGGAGATTATTGCAGCAGCCAGTCAGGCAAAACCTAAGCTCTGGCTTTAACTAAATTTCTAAGTTTGAATGAAAGAAACTGAAGCCATCCATCCATCCGTCCATTTTCATCCGCTTATCCAGGGCGGAGTTGCGGGGGCAGCAGGCCAAGCAAAGCACCCCAGACTTCCCTCTCTCCAGCAATGCTTTCCAGCTCCTCTTGGGGGACCCCAAGGCGTTCCCAGGCCAGATGAGATATGTAATCCTTCCAGTGTGTCCTGGGTCTGCCCCAGGGCCTCCTACCAGTGGGACGTACCCAAAACACCTTGAGCGGGAGGCGCCCAGGAGGCATCCTGATCAGATGCCAGAACAACCTCAGCTGACCCCTTTTGACGCGAAGGAGCAGCGGCTCTACTCCGAGCTCCCTCTGGATGTCCGAGCTCCTCACCCTATCTCTAAGGCTGAGCCCAGCCACCCCACAGAGGAAACTCATTTCGGCCACTTGTATCAGTGACCTCATTCTTTCGGTCACTACCCAGAGCCCATGACCATAGGTGAGGGTTTGGACATCGATGGACCAGTAAATCGAAAGCTTTGCTTTCCAGCTCAGCTCCCCCTTCACCACAATGGTCTGGCGCAGTGCCCACATCACTCCAGACGCCACACCAAACCGCAGATCCATCTCACGCTCCATTCTACCCTCACTAGTTAACAAGATTCCCAGATATTTGAACTGCCTCGCTTTAGGCTGCAACTCTCGCCTAACCCAGAGGGGGCAATCCACCGGTTTCTGTCAGAGAACCGTGGCCTCAAATTTGGAGGTGCTGATTCATCCCAACCACTTAACACTCAGCTACAAGCCACCCCAGTGCATGCTGGAGGTCACGGTGTGATGAAGCCAATAGAACCACATCATCTGCAAAAAGCAGAGATGCAATTCTGAGGTCCCCAAACCAGACTACTTCCTCCCCCTGGCTGCACCTCAAGACCCCGTCCATGATTATCACAAACAGGAGTGGCGACAAGGGACAACCCTGGTGGATGCCAACACCCACCAAGGCTAGAAACTGAAGCTTGGTGGCAAAAGCTGTCATGGAAACAGAACATTCACCACGATAAATACCAAAGTAAATTGCTGAGGAAGAAATACTGGAATCTGGAAACATGCCTGTTTAGATTACTCACCCTTGAACACCTTTCTTATAATACTGAATGTGTTTATAGTATAAAAACCTACTATTTCTAAGTTAAAAAATTAATAGAAGTCACAAAAAACATAATATAGAGTTGCAATACATACATATATGTATGAAGTCGTACGGTATGAATGACCCTACTGATAGCTATCCCCATTGGGTATCTCGGAAGTATTGATAAAAGAGTCTGGCGTGCCATCACTAGATATGGAAGCTATCGACTGAAACAAGTGGAGTAATGCTATCAAGTGTCGAGGGCAGGAGGATTGTGCAAGGTTGATGTTGTACTCAAGAAAGCTATAATTTCTGTGCCATGAAACCTTTTGTGAAATCTGTTCATGGCTGTAGTGTCTCACGGCTGCTAAGCAGCTCATCAGATAAAAGGATGAACTCTTTGAATGGTTCCTCTAATTGTAAGCAAGCATACCCAACTTTTAACTTGTCTTTTTTTCGTAAGCCAGTGTTGTTTAACTGTTTTCACAGCACCTTTTTTGTATCATGATATGTATTATGAATAGTGATTTATGACCCCAACGAAGCAAAACTCATTTATTTCTTCTTCTTCCTCCTCTTATTTTTTCCTTGTTATCAGTGGTGAATATATCCCTGCATTTGCAAGCCAGCCTAAGATTCCCCGTACACCTGACACAGCAGCCAGCCAGAACAGCAGTGCTCACCGGGCTCGAGGTCCGGCTCTGGCACCCCAGTTTTCCCAGTCGGAGCCGCAGCAGAGCAGCAGGCCAGGCTCCGCCTGCTCCACAGGAGGAGGGGGACGACAAAGTGGAAGTAAGCATATGTCCGCCAGCCAGTGTTTGGCTCTGGGGGGTTGCTTTGTCTACACTGCAGGCCACTTTAGAAGATAACCAACTCTATACAATAGAGTTCATCATATCACTCAATCATAGCCATCACCTCAAACTCTGTCNCGGCTCTGGCACCCCAGTTTTCCCAGTCGGAGCCACAGCAGAGCAGCAGGCCAGGCTCCGCCAGCTCCACAGGAGGAGGGGGACGACAAAGTGGAAGTAAGCATATGTCCACCAGCCAGTGTTGGCAAATTTTGTCTCTGGGGGGTTGCTTTGTCTACACTGCAGGCCACTTTAGAAGATAACCAAGTCTATACAATAGAGTTCATCATATCACTCAATCATAGCCATCACCTCAAACTCTGTCTGTCTGTGCCACGTATTTGACATCCAAGGAATATGGTAATTTTCCTGCTCCTTACAAACAGGTTTTACCAGAACTGTCCACTTGAGTTGTTCTGAAAACAAAAGGGGACTTACAATAACATGCAACAAGACAAAAGTGGGACTTTCTGACAAATGACAAATCAGTCTCCAGTTTCCCTCGAGCTCACATCTTGAGTTACACATCAGGATTTCAGGAGTATCAACTGGAATTCTGTAACAAAATCCACCATTACTTTGTTTCAAAGCTTGCATAACTCTGTTTATGCAGTTGCCAGTATTTTGCCAGTAATGACACTCAGTTATCAGTTCACAAGAAGTAGTTTAGACACTTAGATGTTGGACTTCCTTGACTTTTGGAGTAGAGTCAGGGTAGTATGATTGTATTACCTTTCCTTTCTTTCTTTTTTTCACTAATAACAAAAGAGTCACAGAGATGGACATGGGACGTATAGTAAGTCTGATCGAATTCCCTTCAGATGGAGAGGACAGTTTTGTGTAGGGCAAGCAGGTGTCAAGGCCACCGGACTGAGTCCGGCAAACATGGCAATTGTGTTTTTGTTGGTGGTAAATATACTCTCACTGGCCACTTTCGTAGGTTGGACCCCTTTTGCCTTCAGAACTGCCTTAATTCTTCATGGCACAGATTCAACAAGGTGCTGGAAACATTCCTCAGAGATTCTGGTCCATATCAACATGACAGCATGACACAGTTGCTGCAGATTTGTCGGGTGCACATCCATGATGTGAATCTCCCGTTCCACCACATCCCAAAGGTGCTCTATTGGATTGAGATCTGGTGACTGTGGAGGCCATTGGAGTACAGTGAACTCATTGTCATGTTCAAGAAA
>NC_065515.1:21068385-21096189 GCF_006386435.1 Epinephelus moara
TTTACTTGTGTTATCTTTGACTAATGTTTAAATTTGTTTGATGATCTGAAACATTTAAGTGTGGAAAACATGCAAAAAAGTAAGAAATCAGGAAGGGGGCAAACACTTTTTCACACCACTGTATATGGCTGTTAGAACAAATAAAAGTAGAACATTAGTTTTTCCAGCCCATTCCTACCATAGCCACATGTATTTGCTGTAAACTTCACATCTCAAACACAGAACTTGAGTCACTGCAGGGAAGATGGCCTGATCAGCTGCTCTGGTGCTCTTAGTTGGGTGATAACATCTCTCCATGCTCTCATGCGTCTTAACTGCATTTGATGAGCAAGCACCTCCGGCTCTTACACCGGGTGCCCTTACCATAAAGCCTGTAATAGGGCCTAATGGTTTGTCCAAGCCACCACATCCTCCTGTGTGTGTTGTACTTTTGAGGTCTGGCAAGTGTCAGACATCTATCGACTCAAGGAAGTCACTTAATCGCAGCTCCGCTTTAAGGGCAATAAGCAGGCGCACATGACAAACAAAATAAGTACTCTTTTACTGTGAGCATCTTTAGCTTTTATTGGTATGTTCCCTGCTATTTTTTTCCCTTGAGCCTCTATCTTTTCAATTTATTTTCACTTGGATCCAGCTTCTGTTGACTGTCAGGCTTTATTATGCCTAATGTTTGCTGCTTGGTGGAGTCTGGCTGCAGAGACACACGCTGAGACAGGATCCACTTTAGGCCCGCTTTTGGTAAACACATCTGTTGTGACTGACAGAGACGCTTTTCTGGCTAAGGAAAGATAGAGGAGGAATTTTGTAGCTGACCACCCACTCAGCCTGCACAAACAAGAAAGGGAGCTGCTGCTGCCTCGCCATGTTGAGAGGATGGAAAAAGCTGTATTATCCTACCAAAGTCTTGTCAACAGGGTTGGCGTCACGGGATGACAGATCCCCGTTATGTTGCCATGCTGCTAGAGAAGGTGTGGGAAGTGAAGCGGTATCTTTTAGGACTTTCACTCTCGCCCTGAATGGGAGATGTGATGAGGAAATCTGATTTTCTCATCACATAAACAGGTAGGACAGAAACTAACAAACAAAAGCGCTACTTTTAAAGAAACAGGTACTTGGCTCATCTAAAATGTGTGTAACTTACATAGTGATGGAAACTGAAAGCTGGTTTCAGTCAGAAGCAGTTCCAAGCTGTCCAGTTCAACGGAAGCATATGCTTTCAAGCTTATCAGTTAATTTTATTAATGCTGGCATGTTTTTCTGACAGTAATGCAGTGCAAAACAATGACGTCAAACTCATGCATCCATCCTGCTGGACACTTGCAACAAGGATTCATGGCAGAGAGGAAGAAATGGTCTAAAGCATGGCTTCATTTCACAAAGAAAGATGTCAACAGTGCTGCTGTAATGTCTGTAAAATGATCATTTCAAGTAGGGCTGCCCCCAACTAAGAATTTTCCTTGTCGACTAATACTCGTCATTCAGGACCAGTAGTCGACTTGTCGCCCGCATGTTTACGATATTAAGTCAGTTATTAAATTATATATTTTGGGCGGGGCAACACAATGGTTTGAGTTCAAGGTGTGTGAGTATATTATTATATTTTATCTACAAGTGCACGTCACACACTGAGCGAGCCGCCTGTTAATGACTCTGTCGGCAAAGCAGTAATGATTGTGCTAAGTTGCTAATGGGCATGTAGCTACTGACATGTTTCAGATGACACGTCATGTTTGTAGTTGACGAATGAAGATGAGTTTACATATCACCTTGGGTTCATCCTTCACCTTCTCAGAATGATCCCACACTTTGGATTTCCAGCCCGACATGTTATTAACTAGCCTGTGGAATAACCGCAGGTACCAGCCCTGGAAATTAACCTGACTCCTGTCTGACTGCTGAGCATGGCCACTTCCTGTGTCTGTCCTTTCAAATTAAATTCCCACATGGTCCAGTCATGTAGGTGTTGATTTATTTTGACAAGGCGCAGCTCCTTATAGAGTTTACTTTGTTTTCTTTTGTCTGCGACTAAGCGACCAATGAAATCTTGCTAAATTGACTAATGTTTGGTCGACCATTTGGGGGCAGCCCTAATTTCAATATGCAGAAACATTTCTCTACAGAACATGGGCTTAAGATTCAGGAATGCCATGTATTTTTACATTATTTTTTTTTAAATGATCTTTTTATTATGTTTAAAGTCAACATATACAGAGTGTTATACTTTGTACACTTTTTAAATAATTGAAACAGTACAAATTGGACAAACAGAAAAAGAAAGTAAGAGAATTAAAAATAGAGATTAAAGTAAATAAATAAATAAATAAAAGGGGGGCGTGTAGCATAGAAAATACATGGGGGTTACATTACAAATGATGTTCCATTATAACCTGAAGTCTGATCTATGTGGGCTAATGAAATCAATCCATCCTTTCCAGCATTTTTCGAATTGGTCCATCTTGAGTCTTAGAGCGAATGTTAGTTTTTCCATGACGTACATTTCATGCATCACATTGAACCAGTCTACTAGTGTGGGTGCTCTTTGATTTAGCCATTTTTTTTGTGATCGCTTTTTTACTGGCGACCAGCATTATGTTGAACATATATCATTTTGAGAAACCTAAAAGTTGGTGTGGCTTTTTACCCAAATACATAACTTGAAAACAAAAATCAATGTCACATCTTAATACACACATTTCAATCCAATATTGATGAATCACAGTGCATTCCCAAAACACATGAAAGTGATTTGCTCTGTCTGTCCCACAGCCTCTCCAGCATGTTGTCTGCCTCCCCCCAGGGTGCTTGAGTGCAGGTGTTAAAAAATACCTAACCCTGTTTTTCCAATTAAACTCTCTCCATGACAAAGAGTTAGTTGATTTCCATTGCATGTCATTTAAATTTTCCCACTCCTCTAGTGATAGTACAAAATTTCCTTCGTTTTCCCATCTTTCTTATATGTAAGATGTATTGGTCCCACCTAATTCCTGAAGGCCTTTATATAATTTGGAAACAGTCCCTGCACCTAGGTCTGCTCTGTATGCAGCAATAAAGATTCTTAACACCCCTGCTCCAGATGTAGATTTTCCCAGATCATCTTTGTTAATTATTCTTTCTGTATGGTGTCTTAACTGCAAATATCTAAAGAGGTCCTGGTTGATTATTCCATATTGATCCTTCAAGTTTTGAAAACTTTTAAGAGAGGTTTTTTCAAAGAGGTCCAAATAAATATTGATCCCTCGCTGCTGCCACAACTTAAAGGTTGCGACACTTATGTCTTTAAAACATATCTTTAATCAAACAATTTTTTTTATTGATGAGTTTAAATCTGACCGTCCTCTGCCTTCTCTTCTTCTCACACCCCACACCCCTCCCTCCTCTCTCTCCTCCTTTAGGCAGCCAGTCAAAGAGGAGGTGAAGAGGGAGCTGTCACCATGGAGTAGCGCTATCTCCCCGGGAGCATCGCGCTTCCTGTAACATCATCCCCCCCAGAGTGTGATCAGGGTCAGGGCAACAGAGATGGTCGAGGATCGGCAGCAGCAGGAGGAGGTGCTCGGAACAATGCGGAGGATTGTGGCACTGCATTTTTTTTCTCTCTCTCCCTTCAGGTTCAGCACAGACTTCTGTAACATAATATGGATGATAATCACAACCCCCAGCCGTCCGAACCTTGTGCACCTTGTAGCCTTAGTTGGCCCTGAATTTCTCCACTCTCTCATCAAGGTGATAGTTGGCACACCTCAATACGTGCAACATCCTCCAGCCATGACAAAATTCCTGTGAAACAAGATGTGGGTATTCTAACTTGGAAGTACAACTACGAGTCGGGGCAGGTCAAGAGAAAATAGTTGATCATCTTTCTAGTTTTCTGGCACAGGTACATTACTCTTCACATCAGCAGGGATGAACAGAGTCCCAGAGACGCCTCAATATCTGTGCTTGAGTCTAAACACCAGCTGAGGTGCTCAGACTGAAGCACAGCATGGTTTTACCTGGTTTTAACTACATGTAAGTCTTTCGTGTAATTCAGTAAATATGAGGCACTGCCACAACTTTTGTCGTCTTTAAATTGACTGTACAGATATTTATAAAAAGAGTAGTTCTCATCTCTATTCCACCGATGCATAACCTTCTGACTTTCACTACGTACTGTATATATTGATTTTTGACTGTGGTGGAAAATATCCGTCCACATGAATAAATAATCGTACCGGCTTTACTTCAAATATATGACATGATCTCTTATCAGAGTAGCTGCTCTTGTTGTGCTCTAGGAAATGTTTACAATAAGACACAGGTCTCGACACAAGTTGTCAGGCTGGTGCATGTTTTATTAAAGAAATACTGAGAACTGCTTGTTGCCGTTAACATTCACTACTATCCATAAAACATCTGACAAAAAATAAAAACTTGAATTGGTGTGAGTGTTTTAAATCCAGCGTTGTTTGAATTGTACATTTGCACTGTTTTCCAGGTGGTGATGTACAGCATATTTATGGTAACTGCAACATTTTCACTGGCATGCATTTTGATAGTAATTGATTTTTGTACTTTTTAAGTGGTTGTAAATAAATGTGTGACATGTCACCTGTTCTCTGGTTTCAGATATCTGTATTCCTTCCCTGTTACTGCTATATTGGATTCCTCAATTTGATGGCTCTTGTTGAATGCAGTGGTGCAATGTAACTAAGTACATTTACTCAAGTACTGTACTAAGTACATATTTGAGGTACTTGTTCTTTACTTCTCCACTAGATTTCAAAGAAAAATGTACTTTACTCCACTACGTTTATCCAACAGCTTTAGTTACTTTACAAATTAAGTTACAAGCCATACAAAAGAGCTTAAAAAATATGATTTGTAATAAAGTAAACTACCCAACAGTATATACAAGTACAGCTAAAATGATTAGTTGATTAATCAATAAGTCGACTGACAGGAAATGAATGACCCTGAAGTCTTTTTATTTATATGTAGAAAATATTTTATGATTCTAGCTTCATGTGTGTAAGGATCTGCTGATTTTCCTTTTATTTGTTTTTAATCATTTTAATTAATTTATTATTTTTCTGCGGGGTGTTACTATTGGTTGGACAAATCTACAATTGTGGAGATGTTACTTTGGGGTCTGGGTAATTTTTTTTGTAACTTTTTTATTCAACAAACAGAACATGAGGTCGTCATGGTGGTTACAAGGTCAAATCATGGCACATTTTTCACTTACCTCCTGGCATACAGTGTCAGACTTTTCTCAACGGCATAAATAGATGTAAGTCTTTCCATACAGTATATTTCATTTATTATCCCTAGCCACTGGGCCAATGTTGGAGGATCAACTTGCAACCATTTGCGAGTTATGGCTTTCCTGCTACTTGTCCAAAGTATCTTCAATAAATATTTATCTTTAAGTGAGACAGTTTCAGGTATTTTTTCTAAGTAAAATATAACAAATGAGTGGGCTAAATCCATCGTAATTATCTTATGAATCTCAGCTGCAATCTCTTGCCAGTACGGATTTATTTTTGGGCATGTCCAGAAAACATGATAATGATTGGTCAGTGAGGTTACGCAATGCCTCCAATAAAAGCCCTGGCTCTGTAGGCCTGTTCGCAGTGCTGTTAGTTTAGAGGTGATAAAGAATCAGACAAGGTTTTTCCAACCAAACTCCCTCAGGGACCTTGAGTTTGCAGTAGTCGCCTGTGTCTCACATATCTCTGTCCAGTCCTCCTGTTATTTGTATGTCCGATTCTTTCTCCCATTTTGTTTGATTTAACTCTTTGAAATTTGAATACTTCCGGACAATCTCAAAACTAACTTTGTAGTATCTGGGGTCTGGGTAATTTTGACAACATATCTCACTGTTGTCTGAATTTTTACAATCAATGGTTTTAATTTAAAATACTTTTCATACTTAAAGTACATTTTCCTGAGTACACTACTTTTATTTAAGTCATATTTTCAATGCAGGAGTTTTCCTTGTAATAAAGTACTTCTGCAGTGTGGTATTAGTACTTTCACTCAAGTAACGGATCTGAATACGTCCTCCACCACTGATTGAATAATTAGCTCTGTGCTACATCCCATTGGCTGCTGCTAAGAGCCGCAGCTCAGTCCTGAATCACAAATCACCTCCCCTGACAGACTCTAATTACTGCCAGCCAGTAGTTGGCATATTTTGCCCACACAGTGTTGTGGCCTCGTCTTTGTGCCGCACTCTGCGAAGAAAAAACTCTTTGTGCTCAAATCATCAAGACGTCACACGGCAGGAAGATTTCTGCTCTCGTACTGTGTCGTAAACTGAAAGCTCTGCCACGCTCGCCAACTCACCTGACAGCTGCGCCCTTATGAATGTTCTGGGGACATGCTGAAGTCTCCATGAGTAATAATCATTAGCACTGAAGATCAGCTGGATACTTAACAGTCAGTTTACTCAACGACTGCGTCACTTGGTGAAGAAGCAGGGGGTTTACATGCAGTACTTTATTAACTACTGCCCGGCACACAACAACAAAATCAGTCCACAACATGTGCCTGTGGCTGCCCGGCTCCTCCAGCACATGTGTCCCTGTCCTTTCAGTTATAAACCAAAAACTCAGGCAGTGTCCTTCTCCTTGGTCTGGGCTGCAGTGTTCTGAGGGCCAGCACACTACTGCATGAAAAGGGAGAGATGTAATCAGAGCAAAGCAGCAGCAGCTGTGTCAATCAACTCACCTGGTACTACTCTCATGAGCCATCTCCCCACACCTCTCCCCTGCAGCTCACTACTAACCACACCCACCAACACAATCATTTTGGCAAGGTACATGTCAGCATCTTGACTGTTGCCCTCCTGGTCATGGATGTACTACTGAACAGGCCTGCCTGGCACAGACCCAGGGACCCAAAGTGTCAGAACCCCGTGGCCATCACCTGCAAAAGGTCACTCATATTAAGAAGTACCAACCAGTAAAAGACTCCAAATGACCACAAAGAGACAATGGAACTGCAAAGAGACACAAAATAACTACAAAAAAGACACAAAATGGATTATTTCAAAGGGTTACCAGTGACAGATGATTTGGATAGTTTTATGTCTGGGAAAGATTTGGGATGAAATGGTTAAGTTCCTGTGACCGGGATGTCAGTACCCAGAAATATTTGCCTAGCTAAGACATTAATAGTCAGCTTCCCTGTGATATGTCAAAGCTGCAGGAATTATCACAGTTTTAGCTGAGCAAATCTGACTCATATGTGGTCCCCCGAGGCGTGACATATTCAGCAATTAATATTGTGTGCGGTGTCAGTGAGCGGCAGCACAATGCGAGGAAACAAGCTGCACATGACACACTGACGCACTTTCAGCCAGGTGGCCGTGTAACCCTGAGTCAGAGCCACGCCGGTGCTGTCCAGCTGTAACGGTGACAGAGAGGAAGCTGCTGCTTTCTATCAAAACAAAAGTGTGGATAAAGACGAGGGATGGGGCTTACAGATAGGGAAAAATATCAAACGAATGGCTTTTTATCACACTGGAGAGATTCGGATTTTGTTTTGTGACTCTGCAGGAGTGCAGGAAAACACATTTCATCTGATGTAGCCCTTCAGTTTAAAAGGCTGCATCAAAACAAGCTGTAAAACTGTTGCATTGTCTACAAAGCTGGATTATCATTAAAGCAAAGTGGTGAACTCAAAGAGCCATGAAAGCTCGCAGTTTACTTATTACCTCATGCTGAGGCCATTATTGAAGAAGGTCAAAATCTGTTTTCACAACCTTCATTATTTCAGTTTTTTATTCAGTATGCACAGAATCTAGTGTGAAACAGTGGAAGGGAAACACCTCTTTCATCAATTATTATCCAGGATCATAGGAAAGATTATCATGTCTTTCTTGTCCTTTAAAGATAATTTAGCCTTTTAAAAGCTGGGTCTTTATAGTTTTGTCCATCACTCCACTGGGTCATCCTAGCAATTTACCCACTTTACACATCAGATGTGAGAAAGCAACTGTCCACAGCACAGCTTTACAGCAGAATACGCATCATGAGCTATTAGATATTGGAGAGATTTTAGTTTGCATTTGCGTCCAACTATCAGCAAATACAGTGGGGCCAAGCTGAACCAGGAAACAGCTGTTTACATTTGCAACAGCAGCATCATGCAATGATTCAGCCTTCACCTCTGACTTTCCTTGTAAAGAAAAAAAAAAAAAAAAAAAAGTGGTTAGTAGTTAATATAGTTAATCTGGAGACTTGTTTATGACCTCGCTCCACACTTCCTTAGACTCACCACATCCTTGTATCCTGTAATCTGGTGAGAAAATGTGTTCTTGGGAATGACGGCTGCCACAAACCAAATCTCCAACAACAGGAGCGTCCTCAACTGAAGAGCCCAAACTGTCGTAAGGATCACTGGCACCCCTTTCAGATGTGTTTATCAGTACAGCCATGTGCTCCACTGATAAAAGGTGACGCCAACCAAGAAGAGACAGCGTTTCAGTGTCTCCCGAACCTCCTGTTTCCTCCCGACTGGGCCTTTTGAACGGATAGACACAAGTGACCCCTGCGACTGCCCTTTTGTCGTAAACACTTGAATCTCTGTCTCTTTCCTTTCAGGCTCATTAAAAAAACATCATTACATATTGACAGAAGGCGTTCTTGTCAGAGCTTTGGATATTTTCAAAAACATGCTATTGTTGAATTTTAAAGGGAACGTTCATCAAACAGACTAAAGGCTGAAGCTTATTTGGAATTCACCTTTTACATTTTTGACCTTCTCAGGAATGTGCTCACAAACTATCCATTAACCTTTAGCATGAATGCGCCTATACTTTCTCCGTGTGTACACTAGAGCAAATCCAAACTGTGGGTTAGCATGTTGTGTGGGACACAGTCAATGGTCTGAGGTTGTTGGTTCTTGAACAGGAAGGGGTAAAAGATTAATCACTGTTACAGATGACAGCTGCAGTTGAAGAGAAAGCCAGGCTTTGGGCTTTCCTGCACACACTAAAGGTGACTTATCTGTGGATGACCTCAACTCGCTTGACAACAACAGCTCATTATCTCAACTCAAGGGTCACTTTTTTGCTTTTGTCTGTATCACATGGCCTTCATCAGCAGATGGAGTTTGCCTCATTGAAACTGTAGATGCTCAAACTCTCCATTATACTGAGCGCCTTTAGGACTTCTGTCTTGGCTTAAAGTCCTATAGTGTCTAGCAGAAGCTGCCCCATTTGGTTAGCTTTTTGCCACCCGATAAAGGCCCACCTAAAATAATCTATATCAGTTTAAATGTACGTTATATTTAGTATATTTTCAGGGCTAACAGGCAACCCTTTCCAGTGGGAAGCCATTATCTCAAAACCACCAGACTCCGTTGACAAAAACATTTTAGAACTGATGGTTTGCCATTGCCTTGATCAGTTAGTGTGGAAGGTAAAGCAGCGAAGGTATTCCAGTACATAAAATAAGCACAGGAGAAATATCAGATAGGTCAGACCACCATGTTTAACTTCATATCTTTCAACAATAATGAAATTAAACAAGTTTGCCAATTTCACATATCTCCACAATTCAAAACTGTTGCCAGTTTTACCCGGAAGTGTTAGCATGCCGTCATGGCGATTCAGTCTATGAAGAAGCTCAGGAAATAGTTGTATACTGCTCTTGAATAATGAGGAAGTGAATCAGATGTATATTTGACACCCAGTTAGCCTTGTTGATTTTTACCCATAAAGCATAAATCTTAAAGAAACTTGTCGGTTGCTCCAGAAGACACCTGGTAGAGCACATACCATTTGGCTCAGACCTTTTCACAGCAGCCTGGGTTCGATTCCAGCCCAGGCTCTTTGCTGCTTGTCATTCCCTAACACCCACAACAACAGCAGTTCTCACCAACCGTCAATTACCTGTGGCGGGGGCAGACCGATTGATGCTAAAATATTGATACTATGTTTTCATTTTAAGATCCATCCTAGTGTCAGTAGGATCGATACCAAAAACGGGAATCGTTTCTCTCTTCTACATTGTACCTATTTGTATTTCAAGAGTAATACTGTCTGTTCATACAACCTTCTGTTGTTGTGAACACAACTAGTGCATGAACTCTTTGCCTCTCCACTGCATTTGTGCTGTCTGCACTCTAGACCCTGCATTGTCTTCTTAGTTTGACTTTCGCCCGATGTTGGCAGTGGGAGGACGGTAAGCTCACCTCCCAGCCATCCTGTTTACTGCTGGGGACTATGAATAGAACCATGTCCGCATTCACTCTACCTTAGGCTGCGACCATCATAATGGGACTATTCCATGAAAATATCTTCCAAGATGAATTAAGATCCGAACACTGAGATGGAGATTATATCTTATGAGAACATGACATAAAAACCCGGTAATAGCCTAGAGCAACAAAAGGCCTCTCTGTCACGTCACGCTGCTCTGCAGCAGGTGTTTAGTCAGTGCAAACAGCCTTAGCACCAGCTCGCCGTGATCGTATAGTGGTTAGTACTCTGCGTTGTGGCCGCAGCAACCCCGGTTCGAATCCGGGTCACGGCAGGTTTTTGAGATACTCTTGTTTCTGTTCTTGAGAAAGTTCTTGGTATTACAGTGTGACTTTACAAAATCAGTTGCACTCCAGGGCCCTGTTTCAGGAAGGGGTTTTAGTGAAAACTCTGAGTTAGTTAACCCTGAGATGGATTAATGAAATAAGAAGAAAGAGAACTTGGAGCTGCAACCAAAACAGGGGAGGAGGAAAGAAATGCCTCAGTGTTCAGATTTTTCAGAGAGGATCAGATGAAGAATATCCAAGTATATAGTAGCCTTGTGAAATTAATGTTTGAGTCAAAGTTTTGATGTGTCTCTTTTTTTCTACAACTTCAAATAATTTCTGCACAACTTTGACACCACAAAAAAACTAATATGAGACAAGGAGGATTTGTACCCAGGTTCATTGGTAACTCTGACTTATCCATCTCACTGTAAAGAAGCAGATAGATAACTCAATCAAAGCCTGATTTCTTTCTTAATCTGCAACACATTAGTCTGGTGGTTTAAACTCACGTCTCACAGAGTTGGTTATTAAAACTAAACTTTTATCTCTGTCAGAGAAAACTGATCTGAGTTCAGACTGTTTACTTACAGCACAGATACACTCACAGATAACTGAGCCTCCTACCTGCCTGTTAAAGAGCAATCGATCTGAGTGAAGTCCTGCGGGGTTTAGCTGTGAAGTCCAGCGGCCGGTGGCTGCTTGCTTCGCTACCGTTCAGCAGCTAATGAGCGGAGCTAACTGCAAACAGCCACCGCTGCAACTAACAAACTCCACAAATTCATTCCACGCACTTCCACACATTCACAGTCAGAAACACATGACTGATTATTTCCTGCTGAATTACAACTCATAAATCACACCAACGGCTGATGCTGCTCTGATATTAGTCTGAGTGGGCGGAAGTTTGTTGCAGAGATCAGCCTCTCATTGGGCGGAACGAGCCACCCGCTGAAGTCCCGCCCTACCACCTCCGGTTGTGTAGCAGTTTTCAACCGTTTTCAACACGTCCTTTACTAACTTTTGCGGTGTTTGATCTTGCGGGGATGTAGCCATTTTTCTGCCATGGTTCGCGTCCTGTAGGTGATATTTTTGTGGGCGTGTTACACCAAAACCTGTTTCCCCCCGGCAATATTTTTGCAAGCGCACCGTTGCTGTGGCACCGCCCAGAACGATTGTGATTGGTTGAAAGAAGTACAAGCAGCGGGGCGTTTTTTTCTCCAATCTCACAGTGAGAGTCGGCCCAGCCAGACCTTTCTTTTCTTGAGAAAGGTCTGGTGAACGAGACTACTCTGATATGAGTGGTTTTGCTTGCCAGTGAAACATCCTGGTGCAGACTATTAACTGGAGTTTACCAGCCTGTCGCTCATGCGGCATTTGAAGATAATTACAAGCACAGCCGGTCTTGGCTTTCAATGTCCGATAGTCCACACTAACATTTTTGTCACATCTCGTCTCGTCAAGGAAAATGAAGCATAGATTTCGTCTTAGTTTATATTATTAAGATCTATTTTTGACTCATTGTCTCGTTTTCGTCATGGAAAAAAGGTCGTTGACAAAAAAATTTTATCACAGTTTCGTCAACGAAATAAAAACTGCAAATGGACCTTAAGTTGAGATTGTTTTTATCGAATTAAACAGTGAACACACCAGGTTCCCCAAAATAACATCATGTAAATCATTAATATATTTCTTGTGACTTTGCCTGTTGGACACTTAATCATTAATATGTTTGACACGAAACAGGAAGGTGTGTCAGCATCACTAACGCCTTACCAGGAAATTATTCAGCAAAATCAGCAAGGCATGAAGAAATTCCATTTTTAAGTGAGAAGTAGTATTTCAGATTGTTCGTTTCAGCTGGGTGCTGCTGAACATGTTAGAGTGTTTACTGAAGCCATAGGGGCCTCTGGGTGGTTAGAGAGGGGGCAGGTGTTTACCTATAGCCACAGCTGACAGGGACATTCATAACAGGCCGATCACCTCGCCTTTGTTCTATCAGCCTTTTCAGAGGGAAACATCCTCAGTTGACGGCTGAGTGGAAAAGAAGGAGGGGGAAGAAAAAAGATCCCCTCGAGCCACCTTTTTCTTCCCCAGCAGTAAATTCTTTCATGGTGACTGAGGAGTTAGCAGCCAGGGCCCCTCTCTTATCCGAAGGAGGAGGGGCACATGAACTTTCTGAGGCTCGTTCATCCTGGTCAGACACTTGACAAGAGTCGGACAAAACAGAAGGTAATCCTCTCTCAAGTCCCTCAGGTGTTTTAAACCCAACAAAGGATTAGTGCAGACTTCCTCCCGGCCAAAAGTAGCTGCAAGATTTTCCATTTCTTATCAACAATCTATTTTTTTTACCGCCCCCCAACCCTCGAGCTCGCTTTGACCACCTTGTTCTCCCGTGCACTATGACAAGGGAGCAGTTGATTAGGAAATTATCACCGATGGAGTGACATAGGGATGGACAAGGGTGGGTCAAATTGTGCAACTTTACCTGTTCAGGATAAAGATTGCACAACTCTGCTCATTTCCCAGCAGCAGGCGCTCGTTAATTGTAGAAACTGACAGATTTCATCAGATAGGGAAACATGACTACAGTCTTCTGTAATCATTAACTCTTTTATCTTTAGACTTTTGTTTTGCTAACAATAATGTGGTTTTGTTTTTTGGTTCAACGATAAATGACAATGCTACGAACAAAGGATATTAGATGTCCCGACAGTCCTTGTGTGTGAGGGTGTAAGGACTTTGATTATTTGGCAATGCCTACTGCTCAGCAGATGACAAACTTTGTTGTCCCAAATGGTAAATTTGATTTGGGCACATAGGGCGACATCTGCATAGCAGTTACAACCATCACATACAAACGAGACACACATTAGACAACCATGTAGTATAGCAAGACGCAGATTTGAATAACATAATTGTAGCCTATAGATTACATAATATTACTTTTATGTATCATTATTATTACTGTTATACACTTAGGTTACACATGAAAATCAACAAAACTGCAGTTACAAGGTCATATCCTGACACCAGCAACATGGTACAATGTCTCACTGTGCTCCTAGGGCTCAGGTTTCCTAATTGGCTGATGCTACTTTTGGACATCAGTGACAAACACTGCATTTCCAGCCAAGGGAAAGATGGGGGACTGTGGCGTCCATCACCACCTCAGTCCTCTACAGCACTCATGGAGCCTGAATCCACAGAGAGGGGGGAAAAAAACAAAACGGGAAAAAACACGGCCAGCAAGCAACAGGATGCACATGGCCCTGAGAAGGATGGCTGGCTGGATCCAGGAAATGGAGAGAGAAGGAGAGGAAGGAGAGATTTTGGATCGCAGCTGTGTGTTCGGATTGAAAAATTCCTGTTTTGAAGCACAGAGAGACATTTTGTTGTTCTTTCCCCAGACCATAAAGAGGCGGAAGACACAGTTTGCAACAGCAAGGGTTAAGTGCGGTTGTAGTGGTGACAGCTGTGCAATCAGCATTTCACCCATCACCAGTCCTCATTTTATTCTCATATCTGAGAGACCTGAGGTGTGAAAATTATTGACATTTGTTTTATAACTGTAACTGTTGGTGATAAAGTATCTTTATTATTTCTCACTCAGCTCAGACTAGGGTTTGATTTCCAGTAAATTTTCGCAAGATTCGTGACTCATGTAGCAGGAATGCATTCACCAAAAGCCTAATCTTCTTTGACCACTGTTTCCGACAGTGCCAGGGCTATTAAAGTAACATATCAAGAGACATGTCACTTTTATGGGTTGTCAAATATATGAAATCCTTAGTTACACAATGGCTGTGAAAGGTGTAGGGGCTGATAAAAGTCTATGGAGTTTGCTCTTTAACACCAGGGCCTCTTGCTGACGCCAGTAGCATACTGGGAAGCCTCTATAATGGGCTTAATAATATTACTAATAGTTCAGTAAATCATTGTTACCCTGTTAGATATTTAGGCTGTCTCTGAAGGCCAAAGGTTTATATAAACCTAAGAAATTCGTAAATCCACTTCCTGAAGTTTCCATTGTACAAACAGAGAAATGACACACACCTTCCTTTTTATGATTCCTCTTCTATTTATTTTAATGCTGTGTTCCTATTATGGTTATGACAGAGCTTTGTATTTGGGGTCCAAAATGGGCTTTTTTTTTCAAACAATTATCCACTCACACATTCGAGAGACAGAGGCCCTGTTAACCTCTTATTAACACGTGTCTTGGGTGATTCCATCATAAGTGGACAGCCCTAAGTCATCTGTTCACACCTGGCGTTAGAATCCATCTCCACATGCGTCCATAGTAACAATTTGTGACCCACTCTGTAAACATTTTAATTTGCAAAAACCAAATGCATTGTCATTCTATTGGCACACTTCAGCACCAATTTATCAGTTTGCCTCCAGGGGACAGACTGCGGGAGACTGTGGGTGGCTTTGAAGATGGATGGTAACGGTAAATGGACCTGCATTTGTATCACACCTTTCTAGTCATCCGACCACTCAAAGAACTTTTTACACCACAAGTCACATTCAAACACAGTGGTAGCTGAGGAGCAATTTGGGGGTTCAGTATTTTGCTCAAGGATACTTCGACATGCAGACTGAAGGAGCCGGGGTTCAGACTGGAGATCTATTGATTGGTGGACGACCCGCTCTACGTCTGAGCCACAGTCGCTCTCTTACCCCCATCACTGCCACCTCCAACAACGTAAAGGATTACTGCGAACGCAAAGGTAGTCATTCCATTATCTTATAAGCTGTTGTGGATCACCTCTCTCAGTGAGTACCACACACACACTCACAAATACACACTGGATATTAATCTAGAAGTAGTCTCTATATACAGACTCTACATTCAGTGAATGTAGAGTCTGTAGGCAAACCCCGGAGATCTTGCCTCCGGAAGAAGAGCGGAAGAGCCCTGGTTTCCAGTTGTAGTCTGTTTGTAGTCCGCGTGATAATGACCAATCATGTTTGAGTCGGCTGCAGTTGTTGCCAGGTTAATCGGTCCGTGTGGTGAACTAGCGAGGCGGAACACAATTGGCGTTACTGCAAACTCTGAATCCATCGCAGTGGTTCAGCATATTTACTTATATATGAACGGAAGTCGGAAACGGAAATTCGCCTCCTCCGCCCAAATCAAACCGGAATGCCAAAAAAATCAGGGGTCTGCCTCCAGAGGCTGTATCGCCGTCTGCCGGAAGTCAGACGCCGAATACAGCCGATGGGTTTCGAGAATGGTCTAGAAGGAAGTCCTTCAGTGTGGCCCAGGACACATTAGCGTACATGCTTCTAAAAGAATGTGGCCATTTGCGGGCCAGATCATCTCTGAATGTGGTCTGAGTGATCGGATCTCAAGACACACTGAGGATGCATTCACACCTGTGCTTAGAGCTGTCCACTTGTGAGCCAGTCACCCAAGATGCATGTTAATACCAGGTGAAAATGGTGCCACAGAGCACCTCTCCTTTTTGCTCTGTTTTGGTCTCCACCATCTGTCTGCTGTGTACAGTGAAGAGATAAAAAGAGGTTGAAAAGCTAATATACATAGAAGAGCAGAAGTTTGTGCTAATACCATGTGACTACGTTTATCAGTAATGCAGTTTAGGGTAATTAATTAAGGTTGGAGAACTGAATACAGTGCTATGCTGTGTGGTCCAAATCAACACAAAGTTACAGCGGCACCAGTGTGTAATTTAGCAAACATAGTAGCCTTTCACCACCTGTTTGTTGTGTATACAGTTAAGTCACAGCAGCAAGTAACAATAGGAGGAGACAGACATAATGGCCACAGTAGAGGTAAGGCAGTATAAGTAGCAGAGTATAAGCAGACAATAGAATACAAGGTGATGGTGGTAGCGGTACACTGCTACCTGTAGGACAAATACTGTGGGCTTTATTGTCCTAGTGTTGGGAAAATGATAGACGATATCATTTTCAATGACGTAACATAAGTGGCCATAGGACGACAATAAAAGTTTTTCTTGTTCTTCAAAAGGTTTTTCTTCACCTCTGGCACATTGTGTGAAAAGAGGCTCGCTCTTATGTAATCAGTTTTGAGTTCAATTGTTGATTGATTCTCACATGTGAACATCTCTGGATCAGTAAGGTGAGTTTATATAAGTGGATTTCTCTAATAAAACTTCTGTACTTGAAGTAAAAATGTTTAATGCAAGACCTTTACTTGTAATGGAGTATTTTCTATTTCACCTGTTTTACACAACAACAAGAAAAACCTGACTGAAGCAGGAAATCGACACAGTAAAGGACACTATAGAGAATAATTTGGATTGTGATTAGAATACTAAATACAGAGTTTAAACTAAGGACACAGAAGTTATGTCATCATGATTGTGTAATGAAATTTGGGAGTTTTAATTATCTATGAAGGAGTTTGCAGTCTCAAATACAAACAAAAATATGCAAGGTGAGTTTTTAAGTCCAATTAATATATTTTTTAATGACCAATAATGAAAAAATGAAAAATGTAGTTTTAGGCCATAAGCACGTGTTGAGTAACTTTTCGTCACCGTAATAATTTGGATATTCTTTGCATTGGGGGAAGGCTTTAACACCCAGATAGACAATCATAGATGGATTAAAGTTGTAGAAATATTTTAACAATTAAATTAATATTGAAAATCTATTAAAAAAAGAACATTTAACAGATTTACAGTGGGTGGCACTGGGATTGAAAACAGGCCTGACTACAGGGTTCCCACACATTTTCATGGACAAAATTCCAAAACTTTTTCAGGACTTTTCAAGGACCCAAAATAAAATTTACTGAGCATTCACAATGTATAACATGAACAGAACTGTACTCCAAATGTTAATTATTATATCAAAACTAAACAGCATAGAGAGCTCACATAGAGAGAGTGGGCCCTTCAACCATAGGTTGGGCGGAGAGTGGACACTTATGAGTGACTGCCAAGTTGGAAATATGCCTGTGTTCAAAGAACTCTCATCAAAATAAATTAAAGCAGTGTCATTTGCTATATATGCCCTATATGCCATCTTTGTCATGTGTTTTTTTCTTATTCTTTTTTTTTTGTCTGAAGAAAGGTATTCGCACATCTGACTGTCTCAGATGCAGGTGCGTTGGACAAGTCTTTGAACAGAAAATCTCGCACACTGCTCTTGCTCCGCTTCACAATTTAGTAGTAACACTAACGTTTCGGTCCTCTTGGACCTTCGTGAAGAGTGTTCAACACCAATATTTCCAGTATTTAGCCTCCAGTTCACAGGTGTGCACAGGTATGTGGAAGTTAATCAGCTTTGGATGTCTTTCTCAATAATTGACAACAGCCTGTGCATCATATGTCACATATCCCACAAACGAAAGAACAAGGGAACAAGAAAAACATGGGAAAAACCTCAGGCTCCTTACACAATAAAGGCTATCTACAAGATTATTTACAAAAAATGTTGAACTTATAAATGAGCACATCGGCTTTGCAGCTTTCATAAATCATTCAAAATGTTGAACATTGTATAGGTACTCTTATACCCTGTATAATAAATTGGTCTTTTGGAATCCCCAAATCCATTATAGCATGACATGCCATGGTATCTCATCATTAAATCCTTTGAGTTATTATGTATAATGTAGATTAAGTCTCCAGAACACGGGGCGGCAGTAGCTCAGTCGATAGGGACTTGACTTGGGAACCGGAGGGTCGGCCATTCAAGTCCCCATCCGGACTAAATATGGAGCGTGGACTGGTGGCTGGAGAGGTGCCAGTTCACCTCCCCTTGACCAGACCTCCCAACCACTCGGGGCGCCTGTTCATGCCCCCCCCCCCTTCACTCTGACATCTCTCCACTTTGTGCATGTATAGGTCCAGTTTGTGCATGTGAGTGTATTTCAGACCTGTGTGTTAATGTGTCACAGTGAAAAAATTGAATTTCCCCCTAAAAATATATAAAAAATTAAATACACTTCTCTTCTGCTAAGTA
This sequence comes from Epinephelus moara, assembly GCF_006386435.1. Taxonomy (NCBI): domain Eukaryota; kingdom Metazoa; phylum Chordata; class Actinopteri; order Perciformes; family Serranidae; genus Epinephelus; species Epinephelus moara. The sequence continues at coordinate 21,086,863 of NC_065515.1, forward strand.
TTTCTTCAATGTCACCACCTCTCTTTGGCAGAGTAACTTTTTCAATGACCTGGGACCTTTGTTTTTTTTTTTGTAAAACAGTCCATAGCATCTACACCTAATCTATGCTTCTTCCAAATAAACTATAATAAACGACTGAAATTGTTAAATTAAAATTAAAAGTTTTTTATTTTCTTTGGTGTCTTTTGTCATATACAGATATGCAATGATGACTGTTGGGTAATATATGTTGATATCCAATGTCAAGTATATGATCATGTGACGGAACAATGTGTGCACAATAGCATGCATAGGGCCCCTCATAGTTAGGGTTAGTCTGTTTGCACTATAACAGGCTTGTAATTAATCAGTGGGCTCCAGTCCTTTCTTTTACAAGTAACAAAGAAAATCAATTTTGTCACTGGAGGTATTATTAACCAATGATGGAGCTGCTTGTTTAGCAGGGATAAGTCTCATGTGCAGCCCACACGATGGTCGGACTGTTAACTCCCTGTTCATTCATCAGCCGCATCCCGTGTGTGTGTGTGTGTGTGTGTGTGTGTGTGTGTGTGTGTATGTGTGTGTGTGTGTGTGTACGTGGACTACGTCACCGCAGCCGTGCCTTTAAAAGCGGGTGGCAGCGTGTGAGGGCAGTCCTCAGCAGCACAGATCACACACCGCACATCTGCAGGCAGACAAGCCCCCAAACTCTCTGCTCCTGTCTGTCAGCCAAGCAGACTGCTTCCATGGGAAGGATTATTGTGTCATTTTGCCCAACATCCGAGGAGACATAAAGTCAAGCAATTCCACTTTCCTGGGTTAATTAATCGGGTTTTTATTGGTTTATTGTCTCCGAGCAACGGTTACAAGATCGTCGGGATAAAAAAAAATGTAAGTGGAGTCTTCTTTCTAATATTTTATCATTGTAGGCAAGATTAACAAGTTTATACTATTCATATCTGACGTTTTTTTTTTTATCTTCTTTTGGTTGAATCTCTGTCTTAAGGCAACTCAAAATCTTAAAGCTCTTCAAGGGACTCAAAATGCTTATTTAAATTAACTTAACATCATCTTATCCCACTTAAAGAGCTTGTTTTATTCAGAAGAATAAGTACAAAGAATAAAGATTATGATAATAAGCGTTAAAGCATGTGAGATAATTCAGCTTTCAAGGTGATGCTGTGGATTTCATGTCAGTATATTCATCTTGGGAGGAGGTGAAGAGATTGTCAAGTTAAGGAGAATTTAAGCGTAATTATTTGCATTTGTTTCAAGATGTGACTCCAGATCCCAAGTAAACTTTCATTATCAGCAACTCTCTATGAATTAAGTTGAATTACTATTCTTTTTAAAGGCATGTGGTTCCAGGATTTACCTTGTTTGTGGTTATTCCCTAAATGGGAGTGCCCCTGGGGGTCGTTGACTATAACGAGCCCTGGCATGACATGCTGGAAATGTGAGAATTTCTAAGTTCCAGGGGTTACCTCACTTTCCGAGTGCATTCCACATATTCTTCTAGCGGTGACATTGGTTTAATAAAACAAGTGATAGATGCTACTTCATAATGAAACCTAAGGAAACAACACACTAGGAGCAAAAGTGTAAAGCCATGACAACATGTAGGGATCCGAGGACACAATTAGCATTTCAGTGTCTGTATGGAAATTAGTGATCATAGTTAAATGTCAGCCTTGCCTTATATGCTATATATATTCAGTGCTTTGCTGCTTATACATTAACAGCAAATGTACCTCTGGGGATCAACATGTGGGAAGCTGTTGTGGCGACAGGCTTTCCGTCTTTGCTTTACTGGCTGTACATGAAACAAGTATTCTTTTAACGTTTTCGGCTATATTGTAATACCTATTTATTGATTTTGCTTTAAAGTGTTTATTAATCTGAATCTCATGGGTTGGACGCATTCAAAAACTAACAGTCTGGGGTTTTATTTGTTGTGTCATTGTTACCACTAGACCTTGAACTTCTTTGGGGTTAAAAACACGAAGAAGAAGGTTATAAAGAGCAATAAAACAACTTCTTATGTAATGTTTGATGCCCCCATTTGTAGCAGATCATTTTTAAGTTCATTTTTGGACACTCTTATTGACTTGCAGAGCCTCTCAGTTTACAGTAATGCAAGCAAGCTCTAAACACTCCAATAAAATATTCATACAATTCAGCATTTAGATTTTTCCGTCTATCAAAAGGTATTTGAGTCAGATCATTTTGCCCTAAACCTGACTTGCATCTGTGATCTTTGTCTCTACCCAGGATGAACAACAGAGACCGCTGGAGGGTGTACAAGAGGGTGAGTGTCATGTTTTTCCTGGCTGTGGTGACGCTGACTGTCGTCCAGAGAGGCACTATCAACATGGGGGCTCCCTTTGAGTTCGAGAGGCAGGCTCACATGGATGCCTCCGAGGGAGCGGAGCCTGGAGCCGCTCTGGACGTCAAAACTGACTTCTACCTGGGGATGAAAGGCTTCTGGAAGGCAAGCAAACGCCAACGCCACCCTGTGCCTAAAGCTCGGGCCAGCACGCAGCAGCCCAGGATCACCGAGGACAGCAGCCCCAGAACCTGGGATGTAACCAGCTCCAACTGCAGCGCCAACCTCAACCTCTCAAGTCAGGACTGGTTCAAGGGCCTGGAGGACAATTTCAAGCAGTTCATGCTTTATCAACACTGCCGTTACTTTCCCATGCTTCTCAACCACCCGGAGAAGTGCATGGGGGACGTGTATTTGCTTATGGTGGTAAAATCCGTGGCCACGCAGCATGACCGCAGGGAGGTCATCCGAAAAACGTGGGGCAAAGAGCGGGTGGTTGATGGCAAGAAGATAAAGACTCTCTTCCTTCTTGGAAAATCCTCCAGCGTGGCAGAGAAAGCGAACCACCAGAAGCTAGTGGAGTATGAGGACTACATCTACGGGGATATTCTCCAGTGGGACTTCCTGGATAGCTTCTTCAACCTCACACTTAAGGAGACTCACTTCCTCAAGTGGTTCCACATTTACTGCCCTAGCGTGCGTTACGTCTTCAAGGGGGACGATGACGTCTTTGTCAGCGTGGAGAACATCTTTGAGTATCTAGAAAGCAGCAACCATGGAAAGAACCTGTTTGTGGGGGATGTGATTTTCAAGGCTAAGCCCATTCGTAAAAAGGAGAACAAATACTACATCCCCCAGGCTCTGTACAATAAGACGCACTACCCTCCGTATGCAGGTGGAGGGGGGTTTCTGATGGACGGGACCCTGGCGAGGAGGCTTTACTGGGTGGCAGACACCCTGGAGCTCTACCCCATCGATGACGTCTTCTTGGGCATGTGTCTGGAGGTGCTTCAGGTGACTCCTATAAAACACAACGCCTTTAAGACGTTTGGCTTGGTGAAAAATAAAAGCAGTAAGTTGAACAGAGAACCTTGCTTCTTTAAGAGCATGATCGTGGTGCACAAGCTGCTCCCGTCAGACCTCATGCACATGTGGAATCTGGTCAACAGTGACCTGGTATGCGCGCAGAAAGTGGAGATCCTATAGCTTGATGGGAACACTGGGTGAGGACAGCACTCGCAAGCTGAGCTGTAACTCGGTGGATACTAGTATGATGCATGAGAGTCCAAGTAAACTCTCTTTTATGTGGAGAGGGACCGTGGACAATATTTGAATTTGCTGTTTCTGTGCAGTAGTGCAATTTTTGGAGGAGTTTCCTCAAAAGTCCAGTAAATTATGCAGTTATACAGAGATTTTTTTTTTAAAGGTTGACTTAGAATTGTGTATTTATATTGGCATTTTGAAGGACTCGCACTGTCAGATTCAGAGACGACAACCAAAGTTGCTGCATCACCGGGTGTGCTAACGAAGACAGTTACTCGCTTTAAGATTACAGGCTTATTATTCTGTTGTTGGCCCTGGTGCAAAATTTGTGATAGGTCTCCACCTTATCACAGCCAGACCCACACCCTTCCCTCTCCCCTCCTCAGTGGCCAACACCTTTTTTCTCCATCCTTTTGGTTTGATACAGTGGAGGTTTGAAATGCAGGAACCTTGTGGCAGTGAGCTGCCACCAAATCACCAATGATAACAAACCCATTAATGTGAATACCCATCAAAAATGTACGGTAGAATTTATGGTGAAGACAAGTGGTATACAAAACCATGAATATGTATTTGTAGCATATTGTACTTTGGGATAAGTCTGAGGGAAATAATATTTGGTTAAGTTTGATCTTGGAAACAAGATCTGGTCGGTGCCCTGGAGGCTCGGGTTCGAAAGCCATTGTACATGCTGCGCAGCCTGTAGCCATGCTAGCATATTGGGTTTGTACTACACATCACCTTCACTTGGACCAGTATGGCACGCTGCAGTGGCTTCAAATCAAGTAAGAGAATGAAAAAACTCTCTCTACCTCAGTAATCTGGGCAAAAAACTCTTCATTTCATCATTGGTCACCTTTTCTACTGTAAGCGTAACCATGATATCTTCATCTTCATATGCAGTACATGTTCTTAAAGTAAGATTTTAATCTTTTTTTGTATCGTAGAGGTCCTTGCACTCGTTTTTTTTGGAATGTGACTGACTTGATCTGGACGTCTACTACTCCTATACTACTGGAAACATTTAAAAAAAAAAATTGTTGTTATTGTTTGCTATCTGTGGATTTGAATGTGCTGATATACTTGACATGGATTTGGTAGAGGGTGTACAATGACACTGTGAACTAAAACTATTGCTGGTACGAGTATATGACATGTTAATTTAATCCCCAGTAAAAGGGGGCAAATGTGGGGCTCTTGTATTTAATTTAAAGCGTGAGATGAGCATATTAATGGGATGTTCAATGATTCGTAAGCTGAATGTTGTTGGTGTAGCGGGTGATGATTATCTCTAGGTGATGTAAATATGTGTAAAAAATCCAAATGTACATAGAATGTCATTTGTAAATAAACATCTTGACAGGAGAGTTGTCTTTGAAAAATCTGTCCTAGATTGACTGTTGTTGTGTTCGGCCTTATCGGCATCGAGCATCTCTGTGAAAATCTGCATCGGGTCACCCAACAATGGTGTCCAGTGTTGACATGTGGGTATCGGTTACGCAGCTTAACAGTAAAGAAAACATAAATGCTCAAACAGCCATGAAAGTAACAGTGGTGTACTCAAGATATAACATAGAGAGTGATTATTTTTATCAATGTTCAACAACTAAACCCACAAGTTCTGTTTCCTCTGTCAGCCTGTGATAAGATATCAAAGCTGTCATTTTTCGAAACAGAACGTTCTTTTTTTTGGCACAAACTCAAAAAGAAATGCTTCCACCAATTATCTTTTGTGATGACTTTCAGACCACGTTTTCAGAAGGCAACTGTACATGCTTACGACTCGGTGTGACATTTCACGCTGTTTATGTAAAGTGGCCCTGTCAAATATTGTGTGTCTTTTCATCGAGCACAACCTCTGAGACTAATACTGCCGGTGAACACTGAAGATATTGTTCGGAGCTTTAAGTTGGCCCAAAAAGACAAAGAAGGGCATCGCAAAACAAAGCAAATACCTTCCTGTTGTTCCTCACAATCTCGTTCACAACAAAGACAAGAAAGCTGAACAGAAACTAGGTCCTCTCTATATATTGTGTTTCATGAGGGGTGCACTTGCCAACACAGAAGCACAAGTCAAGAAGATTTATCTCTTTCAAATGTCCTGTGTTGAACACAATGTACAAGTGATATGGAGTCGAACCTATCAAGAAGATGTGCTGAATTATCTCTATTATTGTACATTCACCAGTGGAGTTTATGTGACTAAGATGTACCTATCGTTTACTGTCAAGGATTACATTTCTATTGACGTCTAACACTGTAAAGGCAGTTTAACAAAACAGAACAAGGGAAAGGAGCAGTTGTGTACTTAAAGATGTTTTATTGGCAGCTGTTAGACCATTGCTCAGATTTCCTCTATTGTTTGGGGTCCTGGGGGTACCACATACCGGTGACACAGAGGTGTGAATGGGGGTTACAAGTAACGTGCTGGTGGAAGTAAATTCTTGACAGAAAGACAAAGTATACGTGGGTGAGTGTGAGTGTGCGAAGGAAGCAAATTTTACTTTCATTTTGAGATTGGGTTGCACCTCGTGGCAGCTTTTTTTTTTTTTTTTACATTTTATTTTAATTTAATTTAATTTAATTTTGTTTTATTTTTATTTTGTTTTATTTACTTGGGTTTTTTAAATTTTATTTTCTATTTTTTTTTTGAGAGAGAGTAAGGACATCCTTTTTTAATATTGTGCAGTATAAATGTATAAACAGTTATTGTAGTGCCATCGTAGTTCATAAGGGGGAAAAAAAGGTTTAATTTTAACATTTAACTTGTAGAGATGTAGACTAACTAATAGTAGAAGATAATAACTAATAAGGTCTACTATCTCATACACTGTACACATTTTCATACATTAAATACAATGACAGTACAGTCACAGTCTCCCATCTTCTATAAGTCACCTTGTCTCAAACACATCTTTCCGTATTTTGAGAGTCATTTTCTTCATGAATTTTACTTCTTGAATCATACTTTTCCTTTTTATTAAATCTAGGGGAGTTGTTTTTTTTCCACCCTGTGGTTATCTGTCTCAGAGCTGTGAGTCTCAGGATTCTGAAGACTCTTGACTAAGAGTAACTGGAGGATGGAGGATACACTGAGTTTTAATGGTCAGGGCGTACTGTATGTGTGTGTGTGAAGGACACAAAGAGAGGTTATCTGATAAAAGAAAAATAGAAGATGATGATTCATATCTGACTCACTTCCTCAAAGCTCTGCCTGGTAATCATTCAAGCAGAGAGGAACCTTTAAACCACCCTCAAAAGTGTGCTAGTGACATCAAAGTTACATAGAAGAACACACTATCGTTGCTGCACGGTCAAGTAACAGGTGAATTCTATATTTTTTTTCACTCCAAAGTTAGCTGGAAGAACTGACTTATTAACCACCAGCAAAAATTCACTATCATCTAGTGTAAATTTCCCACTGTGGTGAGGATATGTGACTGTATGCGAGGCCATACCCAGCTCTCCAACCTGCCTGCAGACCAGGAGCTGCATATTTGTTAACGCTAATTGGAGGAAGCTTTTGATGTCAGCGTGGTCAATGGGGTCGGCTGCAAGGGGCTGCGGGCTTTCACACTAGCCCTCTATTTTCTTCAAAGGCCTCCGTAGCACCATCACTGGCATGGCTGAAGATGGGAATGTTATTGCTTGGGCTAAAATTAAAAAGGACATTCCTCAAGCTATGCAGGCTGCTGGCTATAGCTTCTCTATCAGCACAGGCATCGCAGAACATCTCATGTAACATGCTGTGCCAGTTATTACAAACCATGCATACTGTAGATTGCATTACTGCAGATCACTTAACAGGACATAGTGCTGCAGATCGCCAAGTGTGATAGTGGTGTAGTTTTAAGCAGATGGCTTATGCAAATGATCAACAAGTGTTAATGTGACTTGTGTCTTGTCTTGTTGAAAAACAGATGACAAAACCCACTTAAATCATCTAGCAATCATTTGGAAAGACCTCGACTGAACAACAAAATGATCATGGAAATTAGTAGAGAACTCTGTATGAGAAACAGGAGAATAACAGATTATGTAGAAGCTGTGTCCAATATACCATATAATGCCAGGAAACAAACTTACACTACCTTCATGCTGCAGTTTAAGGAATAGTTTGGCATTTTGGGAAATACAGTCTCTTGCTGTGAGTAAGATGAGAACAGCGATAACACCCTTATGTCTGTATGCTAAATATATAGCCACAGCTAGCCTAGCAGCAATTTATCTTAGCACCAAGACTGGAAATGGGGAAACACCTTCACTCATGACTCTTAAACGAATAGTTATACATTTGTTTTCTTGCTGAGAGTTAAATATGATTGATGACCATTCTCGTGAGGCAGCATGGGGGTGCAGTGGTTAGCATTGTTGTTTCACAGCAAGAGGGTTCCTGGTTCAAACCCAGGATGAGGGAGCCCTTCTGTGCACAGTTTGCATGTTCTCCCTGTGTCGGCGTGGGTTTTCTCGGGGTACTCCAGCTTCCTCCCACAGCCCAAAGACATAATTGGTGACTCTAAATTGCCTGTAGGTGTGAATGGTTGTCTGTCTCTATGTGTCAGCCGTGTGATAGTCTGGCAACCTGTCCAGAGTGTACCCCTTCTCTTGCCCAGTGTCAGCTGGGATAGGCTCCCAACAGGATAAGCAGTTACGGAGAACGAATGAATAAACCACTCTCATGTCTTTAGAGGTACAGTGTGTAGGATTTAAGGGGATATACTGTAAGAAATTTAATATACTACAACATATAATGAGCGTGTTTAGTGTATAATCACTTGAAAATCTGAATTGTTGTGTTTTCATTGACCGTAGAATGAGTTGGTGATATCTACATAGGGAGCGGGAGATCGCAGTGTTGCACCTCCATGTTTCCACAGAAGCCAAGAACGGACAAGCCAAACACTGCTTCTGGAGACGAATGTGGGTTTTTCGTATCAGGCACTGGAAAAAACCTCCTTCATGTAGTGTTTTTACTGGTTCAGTCACCAGGTCCGCTTGTTTTTGTGAGGGAGAGACCTCTGTGGATAATTTGACTCCTGGTAAAAACCTCCTGAACGTCTGGATCTTATCAGAGAAAAGACGTGAGCACACAAGCAGGTGCTGGTTGAACCAGTCTCCAACATGTCGAACAGCATTGGAGGAACACTGATTTGTAACATGAAACGGCTTTATTCATAGTATTTACCACCATTAATCCCCTTGTCTATTCATTTTGGAGAGAAAGAGACCTCTGCGGAAAACTCGGTTCGTTGCGTGCAATCTGCAATCACCACCGTTATCATCATCTATCAATAAGGCACACATGGAAATGTGTCTACACCACTTCCTCAAACGGCACCATTCAATCAGATAAAAAAGGAACTGGGCATTTTGAAATACAGTGGTGTGAAAAAGTGTTTGCCCCCTTCCTGATTTCTTACTTTACATGTTTACCGCACTTAAATGTTTCAGATCATAAAACAAATTTAAACATTAGTCAAAGATAACACAAGTAAACACAAAATGCAGTTTTTAAATGAAAGGTTTTATTAATGAGGAAGAAAAAAATCGAAAGCTACATGGCCCTGTGTGAAAAAGTGTTTGCCCCCTAAACCTAATAACTGGTTGGGCCACCCTTAGCAGCAACTACTGCAATCAAGCGTTTGTGATAACTTGCAATGAGTCTTTTACAACGCTGTGGAGGAATTTTGGCCCACTCATCTTTGCAGAATTGTTGTAATTCAGCCACATTGGAGGGTTTTCGAGCATGAACCGCCTTT
>NC_065515.1:21096889-21208428 GCF_006386435.1 Epinephelus moara
TCTTCCTCATTAATAAAACCTTTCATTTAAAAACTGCATTTTGTGTTTACTTGTGTTATCTTTGACTAATGTTTAAATTTGTTTGATGATCTGAAACATTTAAGTGTGGAAAACATGCAAAAAAGTAAGAAATCAGGAAGGGGGCAAACACTTTTTCACACCACTGTAACTGAGATCTTAGCAGTCTACTGGAGGCAATATTATGCAAATATTGTAATAGAAGTCTGTCCTCTATTTACTTTGCAAAATACTTTCAAACTCGTAATGCTTCTGTGAGATTCAAATTATGGCAGAAAATGATGTACAAACATGAGCATTTGGTCTCCATCTGTTTTATAATGCTGGAAATAATCAGTGTTTGTATTCAGCAACACAGATTTAAACATGTCCTGTTGTCTAGCACTGATGAAACTAAACAAACAGTATGTTCGTCTCTATCATATTCAAGCAGATAAATTATCATTTGTATGACCACTCAGCATATAATTGTAGTCCCTGGCTCCTCGTATCACACTGGAAAAGAGGCCAAGGCCATGCGACTTGTTGGTACATCCGTGCTATAGGACACTATGCACTTGACAAAGATTCATTGTGAAGAGAACTCTGAGCTGTATACTCCCATTTAAATAGGGTCCTATTTAGATCAGCCACTAAGAAAATGAGATAAAGAATCAGTCACTGTCCTCTCTGCTCTTCACAGAGCCCCATTGACTCAGCATTAAAGCTGTTAAAAATTTGTGGTTTGATATTTACAAGTCTTAAGAGGGTGAAATTGAAATAGCTGAAAGAAGTTTGTGCCTTACATGATCACTCTGAATTATGCAAATAGCTTGTAAACTACTATCTGCTCCCGAGGCTGTAAGAAATAGGGAAAATATGAATAAATAACAGTAGGAAAGCAGTAGAGAATTGTAGCAACATGAAATGGAGCTGAAGTGAAAAACAGCACTCAAAGAGACGACCTCAGATATGGAAAAGAAAGCACAAGGGTCATTCTAGACGGCTGACATAACGCCACAGAGAGAAGTTAGCATGACCTCTGTCACTGTTCAAGGCGGGGGGCAACAAATCTCTAAATGGAGGTATTCAGCAGTGCCATCATCAGTGCCTCCCGCTCAGGCACCTTCAGGAACAAAGGTCCCTGTTCAGCGACCGGGGCCAAGGGATGACAGCATACTGCTGTCCCCTGTCTGGTAGTGTCACTAACAAGAGAGACCTGTCCGGCAGCTCAGGGTCACTGTTAAAGTCACACTACGTCCTGTTTGCTAGTAAGAAATCAGAAATATAAAATGGAGACTGTGCTTACAGATACAGATACTGCACATTGGCACTTCAGGTATACAGACAGCTGCAAGGAGCCAGTTAAAGTTCTTGTATGCCTAAGCATACTTGACAAAGGAAACAATCAGGAAGACATTTCTCGTGCTCACCCTTTCACATTTTCTCCATCCCACTCTCACTACTCCCTCTAATCAGCTGACTATGGGTGTTCACTCCTCTAGTTATCCAATCACACTTTGCCACGATCTCTCAGCCAATCAGGATGCCACTGCAATATTTTAAATCTGCTCTCTCTTCTGCTGATGCCAGCCATCATTTTAGGCAGAATCTTCACACCCTCCTCCACCCCGGTCACCTCCAGCCATCGTATCCAGAGTCCAGGTCAAGCTCTCAAAGACTCATTCCCCTACTCATCATCGGCACTTCTCCATCTCCCTCTCATCTCATCTTCAGCACCTCTACCACCACCAGTGTCTAGACCTCGGGGGGGGGGGTTCCCTATTCGACTATGGATTCATCACCCTCCTTAAATCAAACCATCTCTGCGGGGTCTAGTCTCCAAAGACTTTCCACATCCTTATGAATTCGGTCACGTTAATAAATATTCTTTTACCATAAAAACGTGTCTCTCCTGATTGAAATACAGCTGATGGTGAGTCTGATTTTTAAGGCCAACGACTTAGGCTTGTCGATCAGTACCAGAGATCATTTTCAAGTTGTATAGCTCTCAGCCAAGTCTAAAAGGCAACACATCGCTATACAAGTGATGTAGTTCAGTTTCTAAAGCCTCTCAACGTTAATTAAGTAAGGTTAAGGAGGTTGTTGGGTTGGTGCAGGGAGCAGTAAGACCTGGCATTAGGGGAGTGTCTCTGGGACGCCAGAGATCACTCTCTAGCCTCCTGGATGTGTCGTGGGACCAACTAGACGAAACACTGGTGAAAGGAGGTTCCCACCTGATGACTCCAAAGACGTGTTCACTGCTCATTGGTCTGTATAGTTAAGCCTTGCCATAGTATCTTATCATAGGTTATTCACTGAGCACTCATCCTTTATCTAGGGCACAAATTTCTTGTTTATTTGAAAATGTCCATGAGCCCCTTGCATGTTTTTGGAGTGCCATAACTTCGAGGGGAATTTAGGTAAGAGACTATTGTCTTTGCCCAGTTTCGCTGCTAGTTGTAGGATTTGAATCGGCAAAGTCCCTCTAACAAATGTTTGTCAACATGATGAAACATCACTTGCAAAGACAGTTCCAATTTACACAACACTGACCATTGTCTGAGTAGTCATTGCACGAAAAGGCTACTTGACGGACACTGCCACCTTGTGGGGAAAAAAAGGCTCATCATCAGTAAATCATTTGCAAATGATAGTAATGCAGAATTTTAATGAACAACAAAGGTAGTAGCTTGTGTTTAACTTTGACATTGTTGCCCACAGACCCAATTATTTCAGGATTTAGATTAATTGGTTTTTAAGGCTCTGACCACCCACACAGGCTATCTGGCTGATTGGACTATTGCGCAGCACTGTGTGGGTGAATAGACTGCAACTGACTGTCAGCTTCCTGAATCTCCTGTTAGCAGTGTTGCATCTGGTAAGGCAGAAGTATTACCCCTTTATCAGTAGATGGAGGGCATCAAAGCTCCAGCCCACCTTCAACTTGAGCAGCGGTCTAATCAGCCAGAATAACCTAAAAAGAAAATGTGGGTGTTCAGAGCTTTTAAATAATCTGTCCTTTCCCATTTATGTCAGATGGGTTGGACAGGACTATGAACACCTTCCAACATAATGCAATACAATTCAACAGCACCGTAATTACTAGAGTCAAATGGACAACTGACAGTCTCGACACTGAATGCTTCAAGCTTCACAAAGGTAGGATTTATTGCAGGGATGTTGCATTGCATTGCATTAGACGGGGTTAGCTGTATTAAGTAAAGGCAGCAACTTTCATGTTCAATAGTATTCACTGTGGATACTTATCCAACATGGGTGCAATGAGGACAGACATTTAAAAATCACCACCTACAAGGTTTTATTTAATCACGTGAAAATCTTAAGATTCTCAGATGGGAAAAAATTAGTCAATGCACTACAAATATTTTATGTTACATAGATAAGAGGTCTTTTATCCTCTGACTCAGACACTGACTGCGCCCCACCAAAAACATGACAAAAAACACATTTGCCATTATCTTAACACCCGACTCCTGAGCACTGACTCAAATCTTCTATGAAAATATGCTTTGCACATTACAGTAAAACGTGGCACCTAAAGCAAACTAAATGACCAACAAAATAAAAACAAACATGGATACAAGTGTATTTTTTTGTTTTTTTACAAAAGGTAAAATGAAATCATACAAACTGTTTAAATTTACACAATGTATCTGACAAGGACAAACGTATTTTTCACAGCAAACTTGTTTGCCAGACCCGTTCCATTTAACTCCTTCGGAAAAGCAAGTTAGCTAATGAGGGCGAGAGGTGCAGGTTTGCGTTTGGGACATTCAGTACTCGCACAAAGCACTTGAGCTGAGAAGGTCAAAAGTTCCATTCTGGCACAGAAGGGTGGGGGAAGGATTGAGGGGGTCTAAATAAAGGGCTAAAATGCCCATTAACAGTTAAATATATATCAATGACGCTTTCTGGAATGTCCAAAAGCTCTGAAAACTGATGAAACCAGAGTCCATTCAAAAAGTAAAATAGACTAAGGGTTTAGTCATCAAACTTGATTTTCTTCCCCTGGGGTTTGCCGAATCCGCCGCCACCTCTTCCACCTAAAATGAGAACAAAGGCAACTTCGTTAGCTGGGCAGCATCTTAAAACGTGATCCAATCCAAGCAAAAAGATTATGAAAGCAATACAACTTCAGATTACTTTTTCAACAACTTAATGTTAGCAGCTGAGGAGATATTAGCTGATGGCTTTACCCTGTGAGCAAACAACAAATTTGATTTGCCTTACCTCCAAAGCCACCACGGCCACGTCCTCCTCCACGGGGGCCTCCTCTTCCCCTGCCGCCGCCGCCACCCCGACCGCCGAAGCCACCTCCGAAACCGCCGCGACCTCCACGGCCACCACCACGGCCGCCAAATCCACCACCACCTCGGCCTCCGCGGAAGCCGCCGTCACCCTTGGGCTTGGCGTAGTCCAGGGTCACCTTGCTGCCATCGATCTCACCATCTTCCATGGCCTCCTTGGCGGCCTTGCAGTCTTCCTCGCTGTGGAAGTCCACAAAGCCAAAGCTGCGGGGGAAGGCAGAGGGGAAGAGTTTAGTTATTTCACTTAAGGTGGAAACTAAATGAATTTAGTCACCTTCCAACATTGCTAAGATGTTAACATTAAATAAAAAGTGATTTCACGGTAAGGCAGCTCCCTGTTTAACTGGGAGTTTGCTCTACTTCTCATGCAAATCCATACACTGTCACTTCTGGACAGAGCTGTGCTCATAAGAGTAAACAGCCAGAGGGAATATTTACAACTCTACAAACTTACCCTTTTGATGACCCTGTTTCTCTGTCTGTAACTATCCTGGCTGCTGAGGCACCCTCGAATGCATCCTTGAGTGTCTGGTCTGTTGTGTCCTCAGAGAGACCCTTGACAAAGAGGGTTTTTGTTGGACCTGGTGGGAAAGAAAAGCAATTACTAAAGCTGCAGTTTTTATGGCTCATTTAGATTTTATCCACTAAATGATCCTCATCTAACGAATTAATAAATTAACAAGGTGAGGCTACATGCACAGACCAGATCAGGACTTGACTATCTTATTTCATCACAGAGTTTCTGTTGATTCAAGTTTTCATCACATCTGGCCATGATGACAAACTAGCTACATCTGCAGCTCTAAGTCAATTGAGATCCAAGCGCAGACGCATCAGTTAAGTTAGAGGACTTACCCGAGTTTCCCCTGCCACCATCTCTGCCACTGTTCTGGCTGTACTCCAGTCGGATTGACCGGCCTTCAATTTCTGTGTTGTTGAGGTTTTCCAAAGCATCCTTAGCATCCTCTGTGCTCTCAAACTCTACAAAAGCAAAACTAAAGAAAGAAGCACAACATTAGCAACCATGGTTTAGTAGTATAACTTAAAGTTAACTCTTGTACATCACAATAGGTGTTAAAATAGGATTTTTCCCCCTCTCAAAAACTTGCCAGTGTAAAATCCCTTTAAGACCATTTAGACATTTCTATTTGTTGCACAGCAGACATAGGCAACGCCCTTATGCAAGTAGGGTGAGCCTGTTCTAACTGTACATTGGCTCTGCTTCTCGTGCGAATCCATGCATAATCATGGGTAAGATTAAGAGGAGCTCATGAGAAGGTGCAGCAGTTTCAAGTGTATTGCTGGAGTTTAGAGGCTGAAAATCAGAAAATCCTCCGTGGACCCATCAGATACTCACCCTTTAGGTCTGCCGTCTCTCTGTGGAATCCTGATGGAGACAGCTTTCTCGAATGTGGATTGCAGGGCGTCCTCTGTGGCACTGAAGGCGAGATTATTCACCACCAGTGTTTTACAGGCTGCTCCTGCTCCTCCTGTACAGGGACAGAGGGAAGAAAGGAGAACGGTGAGATGACTACAAAGATGGAGAGGCACTCAATCTCCAGGAGTTATAAGCTGCATTTGCATGGCCACATTAAGATGCAGCTTCTCCCTTTCAATTAGAATGCACAGCCCTCAAAACATGCAAATACATGAATTAGATAAGAGCTTTATTATCTTAGATTAAATAATCAATTTATTCAATCCATTTATTTGTCTGATCAAACTGCACTGTCACCACTACAATAAGAGGTGCTGAGCAGCGCCCAAGTATAAATTTAGCTTCCTTATCAACCTCTTTAAGTCACCCACACCTCAGTCATGCCCTGCTTCTGATACTCTAAACATGCTGCTGTA
The DNA here is from genome assembly GCF_006386435.1 of Epinephelus moara. Lineage (NCBI taxonomy): Eukaryota > Metazoa > Chordata > Actinopteri > Perciformes > Serranidae > Epinephelus > Epinephelus moara. Next base: position 21,103,072 of record NC_065515.1, read on the forward strand.
ATCACAGAGCAGCTACCTAGTGCATACTACTATAACTACCACTTAACTACAATCCCATACAGCTCAAATACCCATGCTAGTTTCATAGCTTTATAAAACATGCAAGGAGCTTACCTCCTCCCATAGCCCCTTTTTGGCTCTTGTCACCAACGTAGTCAACCATGATGGACCTGCCCTGTACATCAGCTCCCTGAGCCTCCTCCAGCATCTTATCTGCTTCAGCCTCAGTTTTGAACTCGATATAGGCAATGCTGTCAAAAGGAGAGAAGAGATTACTTTTCTACACTAGGGCTAGTATACTGCCAACCAAACTGCTGGTCAACTGTATATGAATGGCAGGTTTGAGTAATGGAAACATATCCAGAAACCTGTACACTAACAAAAAAAAAAAAAAAAAAAATTGTGCTACATTATTAAAGTTAAGCAAAAACAAAACACAGGTTCGGGGAGAAATATGTATTAAACACAGCAACATTTGTCATTTAACATATTTCCTACACATTTATTCATATGAAATTTACAAGAGACATTGGTATTAACTCAATAAAACTACACTGATAAAATCTTGACATTTCAATCCATTAAAAAATGTATGTGCAATTAAGTGGAGTTACACAGGAAAAGTACTGAACACAAATGGACATGTATTGAATAATTGGTGGAGAAGCTTTTGTTTGCAACACCAGCTTTTGAGGTGCTTCCTGTACTTAGAAATCAATCTCTCAGAGTCTCTCAGAGATGGGATTTTGGTTCAATCTTTTAGAATCTGTTGCCATCAACCAAGAGAAGATGAGACGCGGGTGGAACTTCCAGCAAGGACAATGATGCAAAACATATTGCCAAGACGACTGTCAACTGGCCCCACAGAAGAAAACAAAAAGGTGTTTAAATGGTCCAGTCTATCACCAGACTTAAACCTAAAAGTACATTTGTGGAAGAAACTGAAGATTCACAAGCTGGTACCCAAGAGTCTAGATTTCAAGTTTGCCTGAGTGGAAGAATGAATGAAAATCCTATTTGAACACCGTTAAAGATTAATTTCCTCATACAGAAAGCATCTCAAAAACTGGCCTTGCATACAAAAGTGTCTTCACCAAGAAAAAAATACATTATGTGTGTTCAATATTTTTTCCTGTGTCATTTCACTTTATTGCACTTAAATTTTATTGATTGAAACGTTCAGATTTTTTTTTAGAGTAGTTTTGAGTTAATACCAATGTCTGCTGTAAATTTAAATGAAGAGCTGCATTGGAAATATGTTGACGAAAAAAAATCTTCACGTTGAATCCTTATTTCCCTTGATTTAAGTCGATTTCCAATACTGTTTAGGATTGTTATCCAAGGTTAGCTTGTGGGAATCACATTGAGCTTTCTTGTGTTCCTTAAATAGTCATCCTAGCGACATCTGAACATAGAAAATAAGCTAACAACTACTTCTATTAGAGGCGGATTGGTCTTACCCTCTGTTTGAACCGTTCTGGCCAAGAGGTACCCTGACGTCAACTGCATCTTCAAAGATTTCTTTCAGGTCATCTGCTGTTGCAGAAAACGGAAGGTTCTTCACAAAGAGTGTCCGTGCATCCCTCTCTGTGAGACAAAGTCAGTGTCAGTTTTGGGGTAGTGGGACTTAACTTTTTCAGTCTTCAGAGACATTTTACACTGAAAAAGTACTGGTTCATCTTGACAAAATACATACAAGAATAATAATGTTCAAGTATAAAAGCAAAAATCTGCCGAGGCAAACTCTCCCATAAGAGCCACACAACTGAAGAATGTCACAGCGATTGAGGATAGAACCGGCAGACGATAACACACACCGGTACCGAAGACATAGCGCTGCATTTTCTCTTCCTCCGTACATTACACACACAAGTACTGAACAAACATATGCATGTCAAGAAATGGAGGTGTGTGGCAATTTTCTTAAAATGGAAAGTAGAAATATTTACATAGCCAAATTTGGCTGCCTGGAAACAACCCGATTTTATCTTTCCTTTACATTCACAGGAACCATATGGATGCTTTTTTCCCCTTTTCACCTTTCTTGCCCTCCTGTGAGCTGTCTTTGCTTCGGGCCTTGTCCAACTTCAGCTCCTGACCCATGACCTTCTTGCCATTGAGCTCCAGTGCCTTCTGCATGTCCTCTTCAGATGCAAAGTCCACATAACCAAATCTCCTGTTGAGGCAAGTCATGCAAGGTCAGTTAGACATTCCTGCTTAAGACAGGAAAGAGCCAAAAGAACTTGCCTAAAGTCATGTTTCTAAAACAATATACTGAGTTGCAGCTACAGGTCAGTTTAACTTTTTGGGGGGATTCATTGTTAAGTCTGCAATATAAAACAATGTTTAACAACTGTAAAAGAGCACAAGGTAACTAACAATTGCCTTAAAGTGTTACCAGATAAATCAACTCTCTGGATCCAGCCATCTTAGATGACATCCAGTGGTAGTAGCCATATTGGCGAAAACCCTGAGTTTACGTATTTCACAAACACACATCTCTGTGAAATACAAACAAGAACTGAATGACTGTATTTGCAAAACGGGGGCTTAGATGATTTTTCAAACGTTTGCTTACTTGGAACCACCCAGCCGGACATCAGAAACCTCAAGACTGTTCTTTGAGAAGAATTTCCTCAGGGCTTCTTTGATTTCTTCAAAGTCTTTGTTGGCGTTCAAGTTTCCAACAAACAGACAGAACCCTGGTGAAAGAGGAGGTACATTTCAATTAACTCATTGTGGTGCAAAATTTTAAAATGTATTCATTATACCTGAGAGATTCAGAATAATAAAGGTGACATCACACATCAGTATTAAGTCCCTTATTATCATCATGAAGTAGGTTGGAATGTGATTGATGGGGTCAGTGGATAATTCATACCTTCACCATCTGATTTTGCTTTCTTGGCAGGTGGTGTGTCCTTCTTGCCTTCTGCCTTCCTCTTTGCAGGAGTAACTGGGACTTCTGTAGAGACAGGAGTTGCAAAATCTTAAATTCAGACATTTATTGAGCCAAAACAGAGGAAGAAATTCTGGATCAGGCGTATCGTGTTAAACTTAACTACAGGCTGCACTAAATCTAAAACATGTTTCAGTTGCACGTTCATGGCATGTCAATGCTGCATTATGTGCCTGTTTCCATTTGCCTTCATCAATACAGCAATCGTTTCACCTCAGCTTGTCTGCAAAGCTTTTCATATATGGTCCGAAACTTTACTTTTTTTAAATTTAAAATTTAAATGAAAACTTAATGTACTGTTACACAAATAATACTGTGGAGTGACACGTCCACTGAAAGTTTTAGCAGGTGAACGGCAGTAAATTTTTCCATCACCAAAACTCACCATCTTCCTCCTCATCGTCGTCATCTTCATCGTCATCATCATCGTCGTCCTCCTCTTCAGACTCTTCCTTGGCCTTGACCATGCCTGCTTTCTTTGCCTTTGCTGGCGCAGGAGTGGTGTCCATCTCCTCCTCAGAGTCTACAGAACCACATTCATTATTGTTAGAAATTATATTTAAGTCACTGTGACCAACTTCAAACCACTGATGATCATTAACTCGTATCAGATCAATAAAAAAAAGGTGACATCACACAAAATCAGTATTAAGTCCCTTGTTGATCATCATATACTCTCCTGTGACTGCAGCTGACAAGTAAGCCACTGCACACTGACTCAGTATCACCAATGCTAAAGATGCTCTCAAAATAAAAGAATTAATCAAAGGTTTGCTCTAACCATCATCATCATCATCGTCGTCGTCGTCAGACTCCTCTTTGGCAGCCTTTTTGGCAGCTGGTTTAGCAGGAGCAGCCTTAGCAGCAGCCTTCTTGGGAGGTGGAGCCTCTTCTTCTGAGTCATCTTCTTCATCATCATCATCGTCTTCATCAGAGGCCTCCTTTGCAGGTTTAGCCTTCACTGGGGCCTTGGCAGCAGGTTTAGCTGCCTTCTTGGGTGGTGGGGCCTCTTCTTCAGACTCATCTGTACACAACACACACATGAGAATCATTAATTTCAGCAGACTGAATGCATGGAAGTTGATTTTAGGAAAATCTGCAGACTTTCACACTCCACTGAAAGCAAGAATGTAACAGCGATTGAGGATAGAACCAGTGGACGATTAAATACACACTGGCACCGAAGACATAGCACTGCATTTTCTTTTCCTCCGTACATTACACACATGAGTACTAAACAACCACATGCATGCCAAGAAATGGAGGGTGTGTGACAATTTTCCTAAAGTGGTGAGTTAGTATGACTTAGAAATGTAATTCTATGACCAACTGTTACAAATAATTTAAAGTGGAATAAACCAGTTTTACAAAAAAACCAACAACAAAAATCGTGTCATCTGCTGTAGGTCCTACCATCATCATCGTCATCATCATCTGACTCCTCTGCCTTTGCGGGAGCAGCCTTGGCTGGTGTAGCTTTAGCCTTTGCGGGGGTCTTTTTTGGTGGGGGAGCCTCCTCTTCAGACTCCTCCTCTGTAGGTTCATTGACAAACACAAAACCTTATCACACAATGTTATACTCAATTTAACATGACGTAAGATGAACTCCCAATTTGTGGTTGAGCATGAATGTGTCAACATGTGTTATCTGACCTGACCCAATATCCAGCGTACAAAAGGTTGGAATATCAGATCAAACTCAAGGTGTTGACCTCACTGTGTGGAACTAATTAGGATGTTTTCTTTCCATGTGTACTACTTGAGGTTGTAGCTAAACCCCATTTTAAAAATGGTGATAGCAGCAAACAGTCTTAATATTCATAAAGGATTTATGATATCTAAGTAGTGTTTAACAAATACGTCAGAAAATTTACTTCCTGTGTACCCATCATGTCTCACTAATGCCTAATCCATCAGATAAAGTCAAAATCAGTGCCTCACTATTTCCCCACACATCTGGATGGCCCATCCAAATAGGTTGATTTGCAAATTTTGTTTCTTTTTATCTTAGTGTCCTTAGACTAGGAAACAGCAATCCTTATTACAAGCCAACTCTCGGATGTTATGCCATTTTCAGCTAAAACGTTCAGAGTGCTTCACAAGAGTGTAAGTTTTATTACCAAAACTGATACCAATTGGCTTTATGACTAGTTTTGTACACTGTTTTACCTTGCATTCAATTAATTTGGACTTGTCAAATGTCATTGCTTACCAGAATCATCATCGTCTTCATCTTCACTGTCTGCTTTCTTGGCGGCAGCACCATTCTTAACTGGGGCTGCTTTTGCTGGTGTGGCTTTCTTTACCACTTTGGGTGGGGGAGCCTGGAATTTAAAAAACAAACAATTAAAATCTTAATTAATTTAAACATCTAAAATATCCTATGGTACTTTAAAACAATAAGAAACTCAGACTGTACCTCCTCTTCCTCATCACTGCTGTCCTCTTCACTGGATTCCTCCTCCACTTCTTTGGGGGGTGGAGGGGCTTTTTTCTTTTGAGTTACTTGCTTGTTTGCTGCCTGTAAAAAGTAAGATAAAATGCAAATGTAAAAACTCCCGCTGTTCAAAGCACACGTTTACCTACACGATCCCCCCGTGGTTTATGGATTCCGGGTTTACCGGCAATGGGGCTAACAGCACGAGGTGCTTCAAATTTCACACCAAAACCCCCCACCTCCACCAAAACTGATTTAATCATTGTTGCAATGATTTCCTCTAGTTAAACGCGAGTCAGTTGAAGCGATAGCCGTCAGCCTGGGCGGTAATGTGGTTCCTCGGTTTGTACCTCGTGTGTCGATCCGAGCAGGCGCACAACCCACGTGGAGCTCAGGAGGTCGGGCTGTTAGCATGTTGGCTAATTTTACCGTCTGCAGACGGGCTTTTAAACGCATGCTATAACAGTTAGCTGCATGAGGAACGGCAAGAAACTGATTCAATATGTTAACGACATGGTATAAGTGTTAAACACGGTGAATTATAATTAGTATGCCGCCAACTCGGTGTAAATCAGATTCGTCTCTGCACTCGGACTGATATATACCGGGCTAATGCTAACAATTACCGAACGGTACATGTTAGCTAACGTAGCATACATAAATATCGCTTCTTCCAATTATTCTCTAATTAACTGTAGTATTAATAGGCAAGCGTGTGTGACCTGCCACTTAATCCATTTTCTATTCATCTCTAAACCCCATGCTTAACATCGAGAACGCGCATGAATGCCATCTTGAGTAGTCGGTAAGCGTTAGCGGGCCGAAAAACCACCAGCAAGGCACAAACATGGCCGACAAGACGAAACGTTACGTTTTCAATATCACCATTTTTCTCGACTACGTAGCCTTTTGCAGCCACTGTGTAATTAATAAAATTAATGAATTAGCAGTGAGATAACGAACACACATTTTCCCCTGGTGTCAGTTCCCTTTTTTCACACAAATGCAGCAACTTCTTCGCAAAGGCCTCATGCGTAAACACCGATTTCTCTCACATACGCACACACATTAAAACAGTAAAATGGATGCCGTATGCTCTTACCTTTGCTAACTTCACCATGGTGCTGCTGTGTGTTTCTGTGAAACACAACGAACTGGACGTTTAGGAAACAACTAACGAAATAGCTAACACAAACACGTGCCTCTGCCTACTCGGTGGGACATTGGACAGGAAAGACAGATAAGTGGAAGCCGCGCTCGTTACTCTCTTGCTCTGCGCGTCCACGCCGACACGCCCACATGACTGCTTCCACCAATCACAAGTTGGAACATATGCATCGTGCCCGCGCGTCGCCTACATACACTAAGCCATGAGAGAAGTAGGGAAGAAGATTTTGTTACTTAAAGGTACCTAAAAAATAATACATGAAATGATAAATGATTGCTGTTGAATGTGTTATTCACGAAGATTCAGTCAGATAATATAAAATAGTAAACTGTTGACAGTTTCATGAATGCTATGCTTACATTTAAGATAAGGCCACACAGCATTAAAGCAGCACCATGCAGCTGTTTATATGAGCCACGTGGTTTGTCAGTTGCCATCACCGATCAACCACATGTCTTAGTCCCTCCATGCGGACACTGCGCTAGTAGCTGTATGGCGCAATAACGCAAGTACAGTTAGTTAAGTATTTTACAGATTGTGATAAAATTTTACTGTAGCACTAGTAGTAAATAGTAGTAAATTTACTCTGAACTGCACTGTATTTATTTACCATATCAGTTGCTTTGAAGATGAAGATTTTATAGCTACATTTACTACTATACATTGCTTAAAAAATGTTTTAATTGATAACAATAATAGGCTATAAAACAGAATAACAGTATGACAGGTTCTGATTAATAAGGGACATGTTTAACCATATCACCCAAAAAGCACCAGCCACTTTAAACAGACAACCAGAGCTAACTCATATACTCATTCACCATTTACTGTTCTTGTCTGCTATCCAAGCTTCTATTCAAATTGTTGAATATTTGCACATTTGAATTGATTGCAGTTAGATCTTTGCACTTCGCATTTTTTATTTTGTATTATCGCTTCAATTTTATACTTATCCTTTTGCACTGTCTGTGGGTCAAACGGAGTGAAACATTATGTTGACTCTCTGTATGTCTGACAATAAAGCCTCTTGAATCTTAAATCTTGAAGTTCCAATTATTATTAGTCATTATTGATGTATTATAGATGCATTTTAGACTCAAATGTCCATAGAAAAATTCAGAGGAGTCATGAAGTGGCATAGCCAACTCACTAATGGTGCAAACTATGAAATGACACACAAATGACAACAACTGGCATAAACCATCATGTTCTGAAGAGACACACCGTAGACAATAACAAAAAATGACATTTGTGTAATGGAACAGAAAACAGCAAACTACAAACTACTCAGTCTCGGCATGCTGGGAAATGTGGGCGTCACTACAATAATTTAACGTCGACCACCAACAACGTGGTTTTACATTAATGCGTCAGAAATAGAAATAATGTGTGGAGTACTTTTGATAGTTTAAGCTCTTTTTTTTTTTTAAATATGTTTTTGGGCATTTTTGCCTTTAATGGACAGGACAGCTAAGTGTGAAAGGGGGAGAGAGAGGGGATGACATGCAGCAAAGGGCCACAGGCTGGACTTGAACCGGGGCCGCTGCGGCAACAGCCTTGTGTATGGGGCGCCTGCTCTACCACTAAGCCACCGACGCCCCATTTAAGCTCATTTTTTCATGATATTTCTGTTTCTGCTCAGGTAAAATTTGAATGCAAAATTAGTTTGTGGTATAAGTGCTCTTATGCCCGCAAAGGATCTTATGTGCTTCCATCATTGATGAAAAAATAATAATAACAAATGCAGGCTATAGAATAGATGGCCACCAGCAGGAGGAATTCTGAAGTAACTGACAAAACTCCATCCATTTATTCACAGGTCTGAAGCTTTTGATTGTATTATTCAGTCTTTTTCAGCAGACGGAATTTAACAAGTTGTTATGGGATTAAAGATGTTCAAATATCCATTTTACTGAACATTTTAATGGTTAAATATGAAAGATTAAGGGGATTTAGAGGCATTAAGATTTCAGATTGCAACCAGATACTTCTCCTGGTTAAAATTCCTTTAGTGTTAATTGGTCAGGAAGTTTTTACCAGGAGCCATATTATCCTCAGAGGTCTCTTCCTCTCCAAAACAAATAGACCAGGGGTCTTATTTCTAAACATTGCATACGCATAAAACCTGGCCTGAAAGAGGCAAAAGTTGTGTTCTGCAAAAACAGACTTCACGGGAGAAACTTTGACCCATGCTTACAAACATTTTGGAGACGAGAAAATGGCAAGGCAGATGGTGAGGTGGAAGCATGATTGTAGAAACTGTCAGTATTTTTGGTGCACGCCATTTTTGTCTTTTGTCTGGACATACATTTTTAGTATGGATCCTATGCATTGTTTTATAAATGAGAGCCCAGATAATTAAAACCTGTAAACACTGAATAAAGCAGTTTCATGTTACCGATCAGTGTAACTCTGACGCTGTTGGGCATGTCAGAGACAAGCGGCTCACCCATCACATGCTATTGTGTGTTCACCCTTCTTCTCTGATATTAGATGTTCAGGAGCCAAATTATTCCCAGAGGTCTCTTCCTCTCCAAAACAAACATACCCCGGGATTTAAACCGGTAAATACACTGCATACAGCAGTGTCACGTTGCAAATCAATAATTTTTCAGGTGCTGGTAGGCTTCTAACTGGTGGCCAACACAAAAACCAAGAACATGAAAACGTGACTGGCCCCCTCTGAAACCAGTGTTTGGTTTGTCAGCTCTGGGCTACTGTAGAAACATGGCAGTGAACATGGCATTCTCCATAAATGAGGATTTAGAATTTCTGCCATCATATCCCCCTAAATTCTATACACTGGACCTTTAAAGACTCCTCATCTGAAACATGTTGGCTTAAATGTTGAGACTGAAAGTTCACCCTTGACTGTGTAAATCAGCAACTGACAAAATATCTGACAAGATCAGTTTAGTAGCTGTTCAAGAGCTTTCGGTCTTATTTCACACTTCCTTTGTAACAGGATGGACGTGTGTGGGTGTGTGTGTATGAGGTGTACAGCCATTCATCCAGACTCAGCTGATTCCCAGGGGACACCAACAGCCCATTTGAGTAATTAACCCACAACACCACACAGAGGCAGCATTGCATTTTACATCCCTCACTTGTTTCACAGAGCAGTGAGGAGAGAAAACCTTTCCATTCCAACCAGTTGAATCCTCCTTTACTGAAGTCTCACAGTAGGTACAATAAAGCCAGTAGGCTAATTAGAAGGATTTTATCAGTGACGGGTAATTTAATGTTTGTTTTGTTTTATTTTACTAAAAAGACATTTGAACTTTTTACTTTTTTTGCATTCTTTTTTGGGGGGGATCACCTGGAACATTACCTTTTATTACATTACCCTAGTATGTTGCGCGTTGTGTAGACTGTATTAAGTCTACTAAACACATACCAAAGATCCATTGTCACTGAGCCTGAATCTAGTAAACAGCATCATAAGCTTCTATGTCAAAAACCTTTAAAAAACTGTCACTGTCACCTCACCCGTCTAGCAATATACCTTATAGCTCTCTTTCCTTTTCGGCCCGTCTATCCACGTATCCGTGTGTATTAGTATAAAGTACTAGGGGTCAAGGTGTCGACCATGAACTGCAACATCCCCCAGTTTGTGTCGAGCTAGAGAGCTTTGTTGAATACCACTCCCCATCTTGGTCTCCCTTTATTTTCTGTCAACTCTTGCAGCGTAACATTAACTACACAGTGACAGTACACTCTAAAAAAATGATAGGCGTTAAAAATAAAAATGTTTTTCAGCATAAAAAATAATATGTTTTAGTCAGTTGACAACTTATTTTAAGATGTTGGTCAAAATCAAAAACATTTTGACATTTTTGAGTAGGATGGATTAAAACAAAAAAGTTGGTAACACTAAATATCGCCACAACTTTTGGATAAATGTTAAGTTGGTTCAATTTAATTAAGCCTTTTGAGGTAAAAGCAAATCATGTTGGTGTACTAAACTAATTGAGTTTGTCAGATGATAAAAGACAAGTTGTAAGTTGTCACTACTTAAAAAGGTGCTGCAAATTGTCGCTTTCATTTTTTCTTGTTGTAGTTGAACCAGTGGTTTCTCACTATAGCTATATTGTTGACTTATTTGACAGTCTCACTCATAATGTGACACTTATTTTGTAAATTTAAATATTTTTGACAGGGTTTAGTCTAGTAATCATACTGTCAATGTTTCTTCTCTGCACATCCATGTTCTGGGTCTGCCCCAAGGCCTCTTAACAGTGGGACATACCCGGAACACCTCTAACGGGAGGCACCCAGGAGGCATCCTGATCAGATGCCCGAACCACCTCAACTGACCCCCAGGAGCAGCAGCTCTACTCCGAGCTCCCTCCGGATGTCCGAGCTCCTTACCCTATCTCTAAGGCTGAGCTCAGCCACCCCACAGAGGAAACTCATTTCCACCACTTGTATCCACGATCTCATTCTTTCGGTCACTACCCAGAGCTCATGACCATAGGTGAGGGTTGGGACGTAGATGGACCAGTAAATCAAAAGCTTCACCTGCCGGCTCAGCTCCCTCTTCACCACGACGGACCGGTGCAGTGCATTCTCTGCACATACAATGTCTTTTTTTTAATGCAAAATACTTACCTGAATATAACAGTCCATGTTTTACTGTAGATTGGTTGAGGATGAAGGTGATCCCCAGGGAGAAATTTGATCAGTTGTAGCAGGCAGTAAGTAAAGTGTGAAGCATAATAACAGAATTCAGGATTTACAGCAAGTGTGATTTGCAACCATGTCATCAACATCAGTTGTGTGTTGCAGCATTTTAATTCCCTCATGTTTCAGTGTTTATTCGACATAAAAAACCCTTCAGGTGTTTGGATTGTTTTCCACCTGGCTATTTAACACAACGTGTGGTTTCAGAGTCTTTCACATTCATGCGTTTAGGTACCCTCTTCTCGCTGTCTTTCAAATGAGCTTTGCTGAATTCACAGGATGAACAAAGCTATTCTCCTGCACCTGTTAGTTCCTGCTGTTTTGCAGGGGTGGATTAAATTGAGTGAGTCAAACAGAAGCACAGGGAGGGAAATAGATGCAACTGGGGATTTTAGGTCAGCAGGGATTTCCTTTATCACAGGGAGATGCACATTTATTTTTGGGCAACCGCCCAAAACAAAGCCAGAGTAAGATTTAAACTCAACTGTAAATTGTTGGTAAAAGCACACAGTGGTAAATCTTTGGTAATGTTTCTTGAAAAGTCAATATTTTTGTCAGTGGTTGCATCATTGCTAATGGAATTAAAACTCTTGTCTGCTGTTATGAGTTAATGACTGCAGTAGTTCTCAGCAGGGCCAGTGTGTAATGAGCCAACATGATACAGTCAGCAACAAAAGAAGAGCTACTCATTGTTTTTAGAGCACTTTCATTCTCTTTCCTTCCTTTCCATTGTTCTAGGAGGAATATACACTCACCAGTCACTTTATAAGGTACACCTTGCTAATACCCTTTTGCCTTTAGAACTGCCTCAATTCTTGGTGTCACAGATTCAACAAGGTGCTGGAGACATTCCTCAGAGATTTTGGTCCATATCAACATGATAGCATCACACAGTTGCTGCAGATTTGTTGGCTGCACATTCAAGATGCAAATCTCCCGTTCCACCACATCCCAAAGGTGCTCTGTTGGATTGAGATCTGGTGACTGTGGAGGCCATTGGAGTACAGTGAACTCATTGTCATGTTCAAGAAACCAGTTTGAGATGATCTGAGCTTTGTGACATGGTGCGTTATCCTGCTGGAAGTAGCCATCAGAAGATGGGTACACTGTGGTCATAAAGGGATGGACACGGTCAGCAACAATACTCAGGTAGGCTGTGGTGTTTAAACCATGCTCAGTTGGTACTAAGGGGCCCAAAGTGTGCCAAGAAAATATCCCCCACACCATTACACCACCACCAGCAGCCTGAACCGTTGATACAAGGCAGGATGGATCCATGCTTTCATGTTGTTTACACCAAATTCTGACCCTACCATCTGAATGTGGCAGCAGAAATCCAGACTCATCAGACCAGGCAACGTTTTTCCAATCTTCTATTGTCCAGTTTTGGTGAGCCTGTGTGAACTGTAGCCTCAGTTTCCTGTTGTTAGCTGACAGGAGTGGCACCTGGTGTGGTCTTCTGCTGCTGTAGCCCATCTGCTTCAAGGTTGGACGTGTTGTTGGTTCAGAGATGGTCTTCTGCAGACCTTGGTTGTAACCAGTGGTTATTTGAGTTACTGTTGCCTTTCTATCATCTTGAACCAGTCTGGCCATTCTCCTCTGACCTCTGGCATCAACAAGGCATTTTCACCCAGAGAACTGCTGCTCACTGGATATTTTCTCTTTTTGGGACCATCCTCTGTAAACCCTAGAGATGGTTGTGTGTGAAATCCCAGTAGATCAGCAGTTTCTGGCACCAACAACCATGCCACATTCAAAGTCCCTTAAATCACCTTTCTTCCTCATTCTGATGCTCAGTTTGAACTTCAGCAGGTCGTCTTGACCATGTCTACATGCCTAAATGCATTGAGTTGCTGCCACGTGATTGGCTGATTAGCTATTTGCGTTAACAAGCACTTAAACAGGTGTACCTGATAAAGTGGCTGGTGTGTGTCTGTAGTTCTTTGAGTTATAAAGGAAATGGATATCTCTACCTGCCACCTTACTATGTGTGTTTGGATTTCAAGAATAACGACATCAAATCTGTATAATCTGTATACAACAATACAGTCCCATATGCTTCAATAACATGGTTTGGAATAATTTAGAGTAGGCAGTAACAGGAACATAATCAGACTAAAAGCTTGCTTATATTTTGACACAAAAACCTAGAAAGTAGATTCCAAAATGATTTAAATAGCTGAAGCATTCAGTTTCATCTTGTAGTTTTGTTTTTTTGGAATATGGGAACATTCTGATGGAACTGGGTTTGAGCCTTAGGGATACATATTATCTACATACCCTGACTGTTATGCAACCTTCCATTTGTCAGACTTTACAGCCTCTATGAGACTTAGTGATTTGTGCTTTCACACAAGCTTATTTATACTGGCCTTTGATACAACTTTAATGAATGGCAGTCTTGCCACAAACATCAGTTTAACAAAGCTAACAGCATGGAGCATTGAGTTTGGCACAGGGGTGTTGATTATGTTCTGTGGCTCAGCTGTCCTGTTCAGTGTCGTTCTTCTATCCAGGTTTGACAGGTGTTATCGCTTTTTCCACACTGCTTCCTTTCTCAGGTTTTTGTGAGCAGTGCTCCTACGATTTGGACACCAACTACAGTATGTGAGGTGCGTGCTGCCTTTGTTTTTTCCAGTGTGAATGTGGCACTTATCCTCTTGTGTCACAGTTCGTGACCAGTCTGTACACAACAAGTGTCACAATTTGTTCTTTTCAACTAATAGGCTACATCATTATGTGTTTGTATGAGTGCTCAGTAAAAATGGTTTGCTTTCGGGCAGTGAGCCCTTGACAGGAAAGACATGTGCCAGTCATATTAAATTAAATTTTCATGTAGACAAAAATCTCACTGCTGTAAAAATACAACATAATGGGGTGAAATTATTCCCCGTAGATCTTGAAAAATACAATCAATGAAGTCATTCAGTCATTACAAATGTAATATTTTTCATAAAGTGGTAAATGATGGGGTCCATTGTGAGTGTGCAACAGGTGTCGTCTCCCTTTTTGGCTCCCTTGGCTCTATGCTGCCCTCTAGTGTGGGAGTATATAAGTAAAGCACTGTATATTAGTGCAGGTCATTGATGTTATACTTGGATGGGCACTAATTGCATGCTGAAAATACCATGTTTAAGTAAGTTTAAAAAGCTTTCCTTAAAAACCATTTGGACATATAAGTTAGATATTCAATTCAATTCAAATTTTCAGATCTACAAGTGACCACAGTAACTTGAACTCTGTGAAACACCATCAACACCAAGGTCTGACTATGGCCTCTCTGGCTCTCTCCTCCCCTCTGGATGATTACGCCATGAGACTGTGGAACAACCTGTCTCAGAAACTTCAGCGAGCTAATTCATTATCACGCTTTCCCCATAAACGCACTTTTATGGACTCGCCTTTATATGTTTCCATCTTATATTCTTGACTTGCTTGTTTGTTTCTTTGAATAACTCAAATATTTTTGTCCTTCATTTGTATATTTTACTGTTTTCTTTTTATGTCTCTCACCCTGGAAAACCTGCTTTTATGTGTGCCGTATAAATAAAGATAGGTATTATTGTTACCATCATAAAAGCTGTGGAAGTAAGGGCTCGACTTTCTCCCAGGTTCCAAGAGTTAGTGCAAAAAACTGCTTGAAAACTTTAAGAATCTCGTCATCTCCTTTGCCCCCTGTATCCAACCATATTGCATGGTAATACTCTGGAGTACAAGGACATCATGCACATGAGGCTTTGGCCACTGACGTCCCTACAATTACTGATATATGACATGTAATGGCACAATGTAAGCAATTCATTTTCATTTGGCTTTGTCTGTATGGTACCTTATGCTGATTAATTGCCCAGCACCAACTGTAAAAGTGGCACCTAAGAAGGTTATGATGCCATTAAACATCTCCAGCTCTGAGGCACATGTCCCCTATCATTGCAAAAAGGTTTGCTACACTCTCTGCTAGTGAAACCTTTTCAAAAATCTGCATAGAAATGAAGTAGTCGAGGTGAAAACAACTTTTTCTCAGCTCTGACAAGCTTGCAAAACACCACCGTTTCACCTGCACGCCATGCAGAAAATACCCAATATTATAATTTTACAGACTCCACTGAAACATAAAACCCCGAGAGGATGCGTTTAAGTGCACATGGAATGTTCTTTTTATCATTTTTGAAAACATTTACAACTATTTGAGACAAAAGAAAAACGTTACAAACAGAATTGACCTGCAGTTTGCATCCATTTTCAAAATGTTACATAAATAAAACTCATATTTATAAATATCTCTTTTTATAAACATATAAATAGTTTTTTTTTTTAAACATAAATACATTTATGCAGGGGAAGATGAAGTACATGAATGTACAGCAGCAGCAGCAGCAACAATATACAGCTTTGCGGGTTTTGTAGTTTTTATACCATTGTCCGCCATCTTGTAGTATGCATCTGTCGACCGTTTGTATGGTATACACATATGTATATATGTATATATACCTGCATAATTATTATATATATAGTCGTATGAGGGTTTCGTAGCGTTGTCGTCTCAGTCTTTGTTTATGCTGGTCGTGTTGACTTTCGTACCAAAAATCTGTCACTTGGTGAGTTTTGCTTTTTTTTCTCCCTCAGGTGAGAACAAACTGAATCTTTGTTATCCAACCCATCGTCCAGAGATCTAGGGAAAGAGAGAACAGGAGCAGGAAGGTTAGACAGAGTCTCCATAGACAACTCTATTCACACAAGTTCATTTATTCAGAAATTTAGCAGTTTTTATCGACCGTCTATTCATCAGCTTAAATTTACTTTTCAGTTTCATGCCCACATTAAGTGCTCCCCTGACTCTTCTCCTAACTGTTTCACCTTAAATATACATATCTAACACAGACGTTCAGATACGCTGCAGGCCATGGGAGTAAAGACAAGTGTCAGCGGATGAAAAACACCCACATGCACACACACACACTAACTCAAGTTAGTCACAAACTCACACTCCTCCATGAGGATTTCAAAGTTTGCCACAACCACAAAAAAGGCCTCAAGCCTCAGGACTAATTGTGCGTCACCTAGCCTAGCTTCCTCATTACTTCATTCACCACCACAGCCCCTTTGTTGTTTTTGTTAAAATCACTCGGGTAAAGAGGTTTCCCAGAAAGAACCTGGCCACAGTAGGGTGCCGTGTGTTTATAATGTGTGTGTGTGTTAGCCTGTCTGCATCCCCTCTCCCTTCCTCCATTTCTCCCGGTCCTGTTTTTTTTTCTTCTTAAACTTGATATATGCTTCTTGTTTTCTAAATGAAGCAGATGGGATCATTCATGATGATGAATACAACTTTCTAAACATCAAATGGATTGTTTCCCATACATCAGTGTACATCAGTTTAAGTGGGCTTTCCTGCCGTCTTTAGGGGAGTTCCCGTCTTAGGAGGGAACACTGGCTGACTATAGGTTGACGTTTCATGATGTTACAAGTTTGACACAAGCATCAGCTTTTCTCACAGTGAGGAGTCTGTCAGGCAGCTGAGGTTACTGACATACAGTAAGAGAATGTGTAGTGCTTAATGTGATTTCTTACATCAAGTTGACCTTTGACCCAGACTGTGAATTCATCACCTACAGGTCATCACTCTTCACTTGCTATACTGTGTATAGCTGCCACTCAGACGTGATGTGTATCCTAAACTTGCCTAACTGTAGAAGCAAAGCATACATGGGTCCTGAGACGATCGTTAAGAAGAACAAAAATCTGACTTTAACATCTTTACTTTGTTTGTCTTTCTTTCTTACTTTCTCTCTCTTCCTTCCACCCTTTCCTTCCTTCCTTCCTTCCTTCCACCCTTTCCTTCCTCCCTTCCTTCCTTCCTTCCTACCCATTAAAGACCTCTGATGAAACTGAAAACCTTCCGTCTGTCACCTACAGAGACCTTAGATGACCACTGACAAAAGAGAAAATTCTGAAACAAAAATGCCTTCCTCTTCCATTTCCCTATTCCCTCCTTTCTGTCCCCACATCATCTTCCTACTGCACCATCCTTCCATAAACTGGACCCTTCTCTTTGCTCTCTCCTCCCCATCATTCGTGTATTCCTCCTTTTCTACGCATCCTCTCTTCCTTTTTGTCCTCCTCCTTCTGTTTATATCTCAGCATGTCAAATTAAAGTCAGACTAAGCGTTAAGTGGGACCGTGACTTTCTCGAAAACTCACCATCACAGCGCTGCTCCAGCCCTAGCAACCCATGCCGCTGATGGTTCCTATCCTGTCCATCTTGTGTCCGAAGCAGCCACTCCGCGACGTGGAACCCCCTTTCTTGTTTCCCGTTTTGTGTCTCCTTGGTGCGGGTTGGTCGTTGAGGAGACGAGCCCACATCCCTCTGGCACGGGTGTCCATGCGTAAATCTCGCAGTAACCGTATCCGAGAGCGCACAGCGTCTAGCCGCCTCTCCCTCTCCTCCGACTCCAGAAACTCTGCCAGCTCCTCGCCCAGCAAACTTCTAAGAGACTGGAACACAGATTGAGAGAATAAATAAACGTTGTCTCCCTCGGGCAAATGCGTTGTGCAAAGAGATATGCTTGAAATACACGCTTAGTGCCTTTTCGCGCAGACCAGCGTAATACTTTATTTAAAATAAGGGAAACCTCAACTTGCTGCGTATGTTAAGCAGTTTCAAATACCATGTGCATGGGCAAAGATGGCAAATATAATCATATTTGCCAGTTTTTACGCACGGCGCTACAGCATAGACTGAGATGGATATTTGTCTTGTCTAACCAAAAACCAGCCCACAAGATAATGCAGTTATTAAATTCAAACCCCAGAGGACATCTTTAATGTAGTTAATTTACCATGGGGGTTCTGTGCTTCCATTTTTTTTTACTATGTGACCGTTCATCTCTGACACTTCAAACCTCGCTGTCGCCTTCAATGAAGAGTCAGGTGCCTGTAGCCTGTTCCTCTGCTGTGGACGAAGGCTGTGGCATCAACTTGCAGCCATCCTAAATTCTAACCATCTGAGCTGATAACTACGACTTTTATTTCAAATGATCATTTTTGACGTCTCAGCAAGTTGTATGCGTAATGGTGATTTTACGCACGAAACCGTTTCGTTGGTTTTAGTTTAATTTTGGCAAACAATTAGACAAGATTAATTCCAAGTTGAAGCGGAATATCTTGAACGTGTAAAGCAGTTTCTTATGTCGCTTAAAAACGTTTCAGTTTTAACAGTTTCTGCCCAAAGGCCTTAGTTTGCTTGTCAAAGGCTTCACTTGGCGCTTAAATGACAAAACTGACAAATGCACAGAAGCAAAATACTGTGCTAGGATGTCAGTAGGAGTCAGACATCACTGACTTTAAAACATGCTGTCTTCTCAAAAAAAATAGTCACACAAAACACATTTGCCGGGATGTTTTAGATTAAGGGTGTGGGAAAAATGCCCTCCCTGAATTGCTAAGCATGACTGAAATTATGAAATATGATGCGTAAAACAACAGTCTTGAGCGCCTGGACCACAGAACAGCTGTTCACTCCTGAAGCAGCCCTCAGCTCCCAACGATTAATACTGCGAAGCAAATAAATGTATTTATTTCTCAGTAATAAGAATATAAGTGGCTTCTTCTTACCTTCTGCTGCGCCTGAGATAAAGGTTTTGCCCCCATCCTTACTGAAAGCAGGGTGACCAAAAGTCCACACGCTACCAAGTACGACAAGTTCATTTTGACAAGTCTTGTATTCTTTAAGGGATTCCTCTGCGCTGAAGTTCAGAAAGAGGGACGGTAGCAGCAGCCAATCAGCTGTTAAACATAAGAGGCTTCAGTCCGTCCTTTACTCCAAAGCTCCTCAAGTGCTCCTCTAACTCTGTGTATTAGTCCTCACCGCTTTATAGTCAGCCCGTGGTGATGTCATGCTAACCTGCGTAATGGTCCTCCTTCCGCGCCAACTCCCTGTTTTCTCTACCTGCCTCTGAGCACGTCATGCCAGGGATCAATTAAATGATAAAAGCTTCGGTCATCGGTGTTGTGGAGGGAATGAGATAGGTTAGGAGGAATCGAAATGTCCTTTTTTTTCAACTTTCAGACCTCTGGCTGAGATGCAGCGGCTGAAATCGAAGGTGGTTTCAAAGGCTGCGCTTCAAGAGCTGAAGAGCGACTTTGGCAGAGACATTACCTCCGAGATGCCAGCCGCTCAGGCATTTAATTCTACTGTGAGAGTGTGAATGACATATTTTCTTTAAAGAAGAGGTGAAAATACAAAGTCTGCCACTGGAATTAAACGATTTAACGGCTTTTCAGAGAACTTTCTATCATCAAGTGTCTTTTTCTAAACAAACATGTTCTCAAACAAGTGGAATTGCGCGCAAAATACGTACGCGTGCCTTTGCCTGCACGGCAGACCCATCATTCGTTTATTCTAATGATTTTTTTTCGGTGTGATAGCCTACAAAGAAACAGACCATGTATCAGATTTAACCATCTGTGCGTAAAGAGGTTACTGGAAATATGACTTTGCGTAGAGCGTACATCTGCCACCATTCAAAAGTAAATGGATGTGATGGTTCTTGCGACAGGAATTATTCTCATTAAGCAGGAAGCCTCATTTTGAAGGAATTATGAATCTGACATTGTGCGCAGAATCCCATACGTCATTATTAGTTTATATGTGATTTGTGGGTTTGTTTTGTGGATCCTGGAGATATGTTAACCCGTGGGGTTCACGCAGACCTGTCGCACAACACCAGGTCCTCACCGTGGAACCACAGAACAAGACAGACACATGCTGCTCTGCCCACCATGAGTGTTTAGACTGAGGATGTGGGAGTGTGGCTGTGTCCACACAGCAGGCACCTGCAAACACTCAAAAAAGATGTTGATTTAGTCTCCTTTGGTTACATTTGGTCACTAATCAGGCATCAGTAATGGTGCTATAGCTTTATACAGAAACGTAGACACTAAAACCTCCTCCGAATAATGTTTTTAACCACAAGTCAATCCAGAATATTTGTTGTTGACTTGCCATTTTGCTGATTTTGATCATGTCTTTACTGCACAAAAGGTCAAGAACAGAATCTTTTCGAACCTGCTGGTATAAAAATCCCTTTTAAATTATTTAAATGCTACATCATCTCACTGAAAAAGACCCCTTTAGTGCTTTAAGTTTTTTTTTTATCACATCATAAAGGATTCTTAGGACCAGCCCCTTATTTTAGGGTTATAAGGAACCTTGTCTGAAAAAACAACCTTTGTAACGCTAAAGAGAAACAATGAATAAATAACTTAAAACTTAGAGTAGGTGGTTTTATTTAAGTAGAACCAAGAAGATAGAACCTTTAAAGAACCATCTTCTACCTGACATTAGTACTTCATCACCTGGTGACATTTAAGAGCATTTGATATGACAGTGTAATGTAATCTGACTATTTGAACTGTATATTTATTTATATTTTTATTTTAGATAGAAGGTGATAATTCCACTTATTTGACTCATGATAGCCACATGTTAAAACAAATCACAGCTGGCACCTTACTCAATCAGCATCAGCTGAATAACAACAATGAAATAGCTTGAACTGATCTCGTTTAGCCCTCAAACACATGGGTTCACGCAGTTTACAAAAAATGCACAATTTAAGTGAGATAAAAAGTCAGTAAAAACTGATGAACTTCTTGCAGTGTGGAGTGATTCTGGAGCAGTCTGGGCTGTGCAGAGCGGAGCTGCAATCTCAGGCAGCACCGTCTGTTTTGGAACACAGAGTGGCAGTATTTGCTGTGCCGAAAAGAGAATACCCCTCACAGTGACATGTTGTCTGGATCAATACCATTCTGGAAAGATATTGCATTATTCACGGCAAATCACGACACTTACTTGAAAATCCCCAAAAGGATTGTGTAGAGCAGAGTAGGCATGTGCAATGTGATGAATGAATATCAGTAAATCCCTGATTTTATGTGGGGCATATCATATTTGTCTTACTATCAGAGTTCTACCTGTCTTAAAACTTGTATCTAAAAAGTGGGTTTGAATTGTGTTGAACTGTGTAGCACAGGTGATGTTTGGATGAGTGTCATCACAGCTGATAATCACTCGCTTTAGCCGCTGTGTTTATGTCAGCCTTTGAAACAGACAGTGCTCTCTCTCTGCTCTGTGGCTGCACAGCAGAGCGTCACTGATATGGACCAGTCACGTTCTGTGTGTGTTAAAGTTTGCAATAACTGGCAATGAGCTTAATGTTTGGTTTTTTTCATGTTCAGTCTGTCATCCAACATCTGTATTCGACTGATTGTAAAGTGTCTGAAACTGCAGTTTGGCAATTAACCCCAAAATTAGTGTCTTAATTAGAAAATAAAATGTGCAAAACAACTTGCAAACAGGCCGACATCACTCACCAGGCAAACACATTGCTCTCATCCTGACACACACACACACACACACAGGCATACACTCAAAAGAAAGCATGCACCTTGTCCTTTAGTCCCCTGCATTGTAAGAGCTGAGCCAGAATGGCCCTGTCCAGTCTCTATTATTTGGGGGACAGCAAGTTTGAGTTTCCTCTGCTTCTGCTCAGCCATTATCATCACTCATACCAACTAACCCAGTTCTTCTATTCATTTCTTTATGCCCAGGAATAAGACAGCCTCAAAACCTCTCATGAACTGGGAAACATGACTGTATTATATCAATCATTCACAGTGTGTAGCAAACCAGGCATTTACTGATATGAAAATATTGCAGATTGTTACTATAAATGATTGTGTAATGAAAATTAAACTTCCAAAACTGCATATATGTATTTGTTCATGATCTGGGTCTGTAAGCACAAAAGAGTTCACGTCAAACAGTTAATTCAGAGTATGTTTACTGAACATGCATGCTCTTTTTTCTCCTATACTTTGCCCTCTTTAACACAGCACAGAGGCACAGGTTCACACCCTGCTACGTGCAAGCAGTGCTCTACCTTTCTGCAGCTTCACTTGGGAACTTTCAAGGTCACGTGTCTGGCTCCCGGGCACTTTGACACTCAGTTACGAACATAGTCATTCACTCCTTGCCCAGATTTTCCCAGTGATCTGGGGTTTTAAAGGAGCCGTGAGTAGGGTTTAGTGGCATCCAGCGGTGAGGATTGCAGATTGCAACCAGCTGAAACTTCTCCCATGTGCCAAGCGTGAAATTCCAGTTAGGATTTTTTCTATGTTCCTTGTGCAGGAGGTTTTTACCATGAGCCGAATTATCCACAGAGGTCTCTTCCTCTCCAAAACAAACGGAACAGGTGATATAATCCTATAAAAACACTTAATAAAGCAGTTTCATGTTACAAGTCAGTGTTTCTCTGATGCTGTTTGGGTCGTTGCGGACAGGCTACTAGCCTAGCTTCTGCTAACATGTGCTGCTCAGCTTTTTTCTCTGATAACTTAAGATCCAGACATTCAGGAGGTCTTTACCATGAGCCGAATTATCCAAAGAGGTCTCCTCCTCTCCAAAACAAATGGATTCAGTGATTTAAACTAGCAAAAACACAGAATAAAGTAGTTTCATGTTAAAATTCGGTGTTTTTCTGATTCTGTTTGGGTTGTTACAGACAAGCTGCTCGCCCAGCTTTTGCTAATGTGTGCTGCTCACCTTTTTTCTCTGATAACTTAAGATCCAGACGTTCAGGAGGTCTTTACCATGAGCCGGATTATCTGCAGAGGTCTCCTCCTCTCCAAAACAAATTGACCTAGTGATTTAAACTGGCAAAGACACAGAATAAAGCAGATTCACATTAAAATCCATGTTTTCCTGATGCTGTTTGGCTAATTGCTGAGGGGCTGCAAAACATGAATGGCCTTACCTAGAGCCAGTTGTTGGTTGGTCCATTGTGGACTACTGTAGAAACATGGCAGCAACATGACAGACTCCATGGACAAGGACCTGCTCCCTGTGTAGATATAAACAGCTCATTCTAAGGTAACAAAAACACGACGATTAGACACTAATGAAAACATACTTACTATATTATATTCCATTTCTGCCAATATATCCTCCTAAATCCTACAAAATGGACCTTAAACTAGCGGCCATAAAGATTTTGATGGCTATAAAATTGGAATGAGGACTTGTTGTATGGATGTGGTAATCATCTACACCTTTTAAGTGTCAACTAAACTAAACTAAACTAAACTAAACTAAACATGTGCTACCCACTTTGCTTTATGAAAGAAAAAAAAGAAAAACATATAAAAAGTTATTAAAAGACAACTGTTTCCTCAATCACCAACAACATGTAGCTGTCTGACATGAGTCATATATCCTCACTTCCGTGACAAACGTTGGTGTAACACCGCAATGGCACTACTTTCACTGAGTCACCCGTTTGTTGTCACAGACACTTCATTACTGTAAATTGTGTGAAACATTTGGCGCATAATTTGTCCGATGTTTTTCTTTAGTTCTGATTCACGTAGATGCGTAGACTGAAGGTGAGTATCTTCCTCAAGTACACAGCTGTTGTTGGAATTGAACTTGTGACCTTTTTGTTAGTTGACAGTCTCCCGCAATGCACAGAATCTGCATATGGAAGCCTGCTGCTTTTTCTGTGCAGGAATATGCTGTGAAAATGGGCCATTTGTCAGTCACCACATTATATCCCTGTACATTTATTGTACTTACTGATGCTGTATGTTTGTGGCGAGCTGGGAAAGTTGGATGCAAAGGCCGATGAAAAATTCTGATATGTTCAAGTGCAAGTTTCCAGACCTGGGCTTGCCCTGTCATCAAGATTTTGTCCAAAAATGACAGTCTCTGTGCTCTTTTGCAGCTTTTTGTGGCAGTGCGGTGCCACAACGCTAGCCATCATCAGGAGAGATGCTTTTGTTTCCCATACTTAAGATGAAAGGAAGTCTCATTGAGATCTTTCTATGAACTAATTGAGGGTTTGCCCCTTTTAGCAACGGCAGCTGGAAAATCCCACTCACTCTCCGAGTTACCTGCAGTGAGCGTGAGCAGAGGATGCTGGGTCTAACGAAGGAGCCCCTTCACATCTTAACTCGTCCGCACTAAGCTTCACTTTCACAACAACAACACTGTGGAGCTGTTGAACTCTGCTGACCTTGTGTCCATGACGACTTCTCTGGTTTTTGCAGAACATTTTTCTCGGATTGCTAATTCCTTTATTTTGACTTTTAACAAGTGAGTGACACATTCTTCCTTAATGCCGCAAGTGTTGTGTCACAAGTCTTTTTTTTTGTACAGTTTAACAATGTTACACACTTTTCCATATGACATTACGCGGGTTAGTGAGAGCACCTACTTCGCTCTGTCCTTTTGTTCCCCCCCTTCTCTCGCTCTGCCTTTGCAGTAAAGTCTTATCCGCTTAATTTTCAATAAATCTCTTCGCTTTGATGTGGCCGAAAAAAAATGAAGCAATTTGACTGGTTTGCATCAGGAAGCTATACAAACCAGCAGAGGGGCCATGTGTTGCAGTAGCCTTAGCCGTGAGTGTCTACGGGAGGACTGAGTGTCTTGTTCCTCCTCTGGGGTTTGTGTAAGACAAACTACAAGGCTGTTACGGTCCTATAAATAACGGTTTTATTGCATGGGGAATTTTAATGCTTTTTACACAAGTGCTCTGAAGGCTTTCGCATGTTCCAACAACAGGCTTGTCCTCAATGGCAAGGGACGGATAAGACTCATGTATACACACATACCAGGGTCAAGAATGAACTTTTTTTTTGTCAGGAGGTTGGTTTCGCCTTCTTGATCTGACGCTTTGTGGCGTTATTTTTAGATGGCAGATTTAATGAACTAAAAAATCTTACATTTGCTTTACTATGAAGCAAAACAATTGCATATTTCATTTACACGTGTTTCATAAGATTTACAAATGTAAATGAGATTTTGTGAAAGGAAAAAATTGGACTGGATCTTTCAAGTACAAAACTGGTGCTGTGAGTGCACAACATTTGGGCGTTTGATGATCATGATTTGTGTATTTGTCAGTGTCATCCTGTAGATTCAAATTCACACGCACAGGCACATAATATTGCATATCTGTTCAGTCAGTGAGCAGAAACACACAATGCTGAGAATTTGCACACAGAAAAGTACAACTATGATTTTATTTTGTTGTGCACAAATAATCAGATACAGGTGCACAATAGCTTTCTACTTAATTTTTACATTTGAAAATCTAAAACGTGTGTAAATAACATTATTTTTTCCCAAACTTTACATATTAACAAATGTCTTTCACTTTCCTCTTTCAGTTTTAGTGTGCGGTGTTTGATTTAAGTTATGATACATGGCACATTCCAGCCCACTCTTCTTTCCAGCTGGTGGAAAGCAGGCTTTGCTAAGCTGGTGGTTTGTGTGGGTTAAGCTTTTTAAACAGCTTGCTGTGTGGTGCCAACATTTTTTGTTGCTACAACATGTTAATTTACTTGTTATTTGGTCAAAAATGATCAAAAATCACTAAAGTTCTTCTCAACCAGGATAAGAAACTGACAGATGTGAAAGCCAGGGACCCCCAACAAACAAGCAACGATGCCTGGAGATTTTCCTCAGAAAGGCAGAATCCCTCCCTAAATATTGTTCAGCGTTGGTCATGCATGAAGCCAAATACAAAGGATGGAGAAGCCACAAGTGGAATATAGTCATATGAACAATAGAGTTTTATTGCCCGTTCCCAAACATGCACTTGTGCTTTGACTTTATTGTAATTCCATAACCAAAATATACTCATGATTTTTGAGCAGACATCAAAATGACTGAAACACGGAAAGATTTCAGTCATCTACAGACAACTAAAATGGTCTGCGAGATTTTACATCTCATGGTATCATCAAACATCTGTGGCACTGCGCTTCAAAACCACAGCCAAATTCCAAGCATGCCAAATTTTCTCATGTCTAAAAAGGCTACGTGAACAGCGCTACTTTCGACGGCACGACACTACTGACTATTTAGCCTACTGTTCATATATTTAACTCTTGTGCCAGAAATACTCCGCAGATTGTTTCGTGTAATTTTTTGCTCTCATGGCATATTGCCTCAGTCAGAAAAACATTCCAATCTGGAGGCACGAGGAAAGAACATATGAAAGACGCTCTTAGGTCAAAAGCTATTCTTGCACTCAGATATTTTGTTTTCTGGACCACAAGAGATGCTGTCTGGCTTTTTTTTTTTTTTACTGGGTTTGTGTTGAGCAGTTGAAATGACTGTATAACTGCACATGCACAAATTGCTAACATCACCAAATACTGGGCCAATGATATCAGTGTGACAGCATGTTTCTCCTCATGGCATCATTTAAAAAATCATCACGATAATTATGTAAAACTAACTTTAAATTGCCCCCATTATTATTGATGTCACTGCCAATGTTACCATAACTATTAAAATTGTAAAAGTGAATAATATGCAGACAGCTTTAAGAGCATTTATTCCAGTGTTCACAGCATGGCCTCACATACTTGGTGGCAGAAATGTTTTTTTCTAAGCCACTCTAACACTGGTGTGTCACTTGTGTTTTTCAAACCATGTGGAAAAACGCATGTTTGGGGTTTGGGTGGCACAAGCTGTGACAAAACCACATGGAAACAGCACATTTAATCGCAGATATATAGTCCTGGATCAAGGTTCCACACGATTTTCTTGACAGTGAATGAAATCCTTTTGCTAGACAAATGCCACTGCACAAGAACACTGCAACACACTGTTTCCCTAATTATTTTTTTATTTGAGAACAGTATTTCCCCAATATCTAATTTATGGGTAATTGCTTTTAAAACTCACAGTGAGTCACGAGGATGTAAAATATGTGATTCATGGTTTTGAAAGTATTAACAGCCACATTATCTGCGCTCAGCTGCATGACGTGCTGCTGTACACAACTGCACACCGTCCCACTGAAAAACAAACCTATAATCAGTGGTGTAGAGCAGGGTACATACAAGTATACTCACAGACTAATATGTTATATGGGCTACACTGCTGTATTAAACAGTTTGTGGACAGCATCATTTTAATTGATGTTAACTTTAAACACTTTTGGCCACTGACAGAGAGAAATCAAGGCAGTTGTTCACGGAAGGCCACACCCCAAATTCTGTGGTACACAAGTGAGTCTACTCACTCCTCAAGCATCCATTGATACATATCTCCACACATTACAAAGCCATTAAACGAGAAAAAATAGAGCCAGCCAACACACAGAGGTGGGATACAATTACTCAAACTATGACTAAAAAACAACATCTTCCTCCGTGAGGCGAAAAAGATTTAAATTCGCTCTTGTCGTAATGTCTGAGCACAAACTCCATTCAGGCAGTGATGTAACCCAACATCAGCTGAACAATAAATCCGGAGCTGCAGACACTTCACGTGAGGTCACTACTTTACCCTGCTTGAAAAACAACAAGGAATGTGTGTCAGGATAACCACAAAGGAAATTCATAGGCATGGTGAAGGGTTTTAGGGCATCGAGCTGGCATTTCTACTCAGGAGCCACTTAAAATGAGTCAACTGGCATCAATTTACCAGTGTGTTTTTTATATAAAAATCAAAAAGACAAAAAAAAGAAAACAGATATTAAACGTGTCTGTCATGAACTGATATAAAAATAGAATGACCTCATTGGTGTTATCTAAAGAAATTGATCAAGAATGTCAAAACTTTATTTCCATTTGCAGTATTACATTTGGCGGTAAGGCTCTGTACTGAGGCCTCTCTGTCTTTCCTCTGGCCTATGCAGAAAGCCTTGGAAAAGCCTAAGGCGGCAAGAGCACACCTCTCTGCCCTTCCACATGCAAACAAGGAAAGCCTGAGGCAGAGAGCAAACCTCCCTGCCCTTCCATGTGCCTTTATGGAAAGCCTAAGGCAGGGAAAGCAGTAGCAAAGACGCCCCAGAGCCAGCATCAATGACAAACAGAAATGACATTGATAACTCAGACACAGCATTAAAAGGAGGAGCTGGGGTGGAGGCAGGTTGCAAAGTGGCTTGCAGAGGAAGCAGCAACAGTAGGCATGGCAGAGGAGTTTAAATAGGGTGCCCTGAATGAGATTCGCTAATTGGTGGCATAGAAAGGAATCATGTGATCTATCAGCTGACTCCCTTCCATCAATCAGCTGCTCCATCAGTTGATTGGGCTGTTTGGGATGGGATGGGAGCTGAGCTTGACATCTTGTCCTGCCTGAAAAGCTGAACATCCGCACACCTGAGAAGCTGAGCGAGAGAATCTTTGGCATTTAAATGATGGAAATGATTAACCAATTAATAGTTGATTACTTTTTAGTGGATCAACGACACAAATAGACATCGTTTCAGCTTGTGTTGCAAGCACAAGCTTAACAAGCCGTGAAAGCATAACATGATTTCACTTTTTGTTTTTGGCCTTCCTTACACAGATATCACTTAGAAAGACACCAAAGTTTGTACCTGTTCCTGGACTGATTTATACCTTGGGCCGACAGAAATAAATCGGTGTCTGACATTGACTGAAAACACTTTCTTTCCTCAAGGTGCTCATGAGCAATGTCATTCTTAGTTTTACCCGCCAAAGCAGCTGTGTTTCCTGAGTTGCTTGGAGTAAATAAGCCCTTTAAGGAAATGCTGTGCCTCTGCTAAAGATGAGAATGGTCGAACGGTTCTTGGTAAACGCAGCATAACAGAGCAATTTATATGTGCATAAAATTTTCCCCTTGTGTGCTCTATTACTCAGAATACGCTCATCATACAGTCATATTAAAAGACATCTAATCAGTCAGGGAAAATAATGTTTTTTTTTTGATGATAATACCATTTAAAGATTTGTCTGCATGTCACTATAAACCTACATTGCCACATGTCAGATCCTCTCTGTTGGAAAAATACGAGAATTTTCTGGCTGACTGGAAATAAGGTGCCATTATGGCTTTGCTTTTCACTGAAACCTGCATTTAGGCGTCTAGCTGCCACTTGGAGCTGTGATAGCCACTTGCACACCAGAGCAATTTCAAACCAGATGAAGCGTTTGACAAGTGGCGTGGTGACCATGTGAGGTCCAACCCAAATCAGACAAACCAAGCCAGTGTGGCGATGGGGGTTTTCAAAATAACCTTCACTCCTAACTCCCATGTGCCTCCTATTTTGTGGGTGATTTCTGACGTCAAGTTAGGTAGACCTGCGCAAAGGCCACACAGGTCTATAATGAGCAAGTTAGCGCAGAGCAAAATACAGACTCTTTATATTTACAGTATGTGTGTGATTTGCATATTCTGTAATCTCTGTGTTCTTTGGTGGAGCATGTGTTTGTGTTGGTGAACGCAACACGTTCAAATTGTTTTGAAGTCTGGATTTGGCTCATAAACTTATTTTGCCTCAGGTTTCATTTAGTATGCGTGGATTTAATTTAATCTGGTCTTGCAGATGTAATATTGTTTAATTTTGTTTAATTGTCTTATTTACCAGAATGAATGCCTCATTTATATTTGTATGACCTAACACAAAGGCACTGCACAGTGACAAGGCAGAGAGGTCTGGGATCCGTATGCATCAAGAGAAACCTGTTGGCCGTAGACCTGAGAAAAAGTCCTGAGCTTGATGGCAGTTAACTTTACAGTCAGGAGCTAATTCAATAAAGATCTTTTTTCACCCCGTACGCCTCTACAGCTGAGCTTAAAATGAGAGAGGATAGAAGACAGTAACCCAAGTGCTATGGAAGGGCGTCTGACTCGCCACATTAAAAGGAAAACTCAGGCCGCTGTCAAGCAGCGTTAAGCACCGCTCTCATAAACTCCTGTCACATACTATAGACTGGCTGTGAATGAACTGCACCATAACCTCCAGGTGACCTCTCCCTCTGTATTATAATTCAGAGGTCAAAGACAGTTCCAGACAGAGTGGTCAGTGTTCTTCCACAGACACTATGTTATTTCATCTGACTGGCACATACTGAATCACACATTTCCCCACCCAAATTAACCGGAACCATTAGATAGACTAATAACCACATACATGCCACCAACCAGCAAGTGAGGTCATCTAGGATTAAAGTTCAGGATCATGGCCAGTGTGGCAAACTGGGGTGGGGATGTGAATAATGAAAGGGTCAATGAACATTTAGGCACTGGCAGTACATATTATTAACTCTACAAAGGGTCACACTCACATCTGTGGCACGATTGAAGGGATGGGGATAATCAAAGAAGTATTTCACTGCTGGAACGATGGTCTATGCGGGAGAAAAATGAAAAGACTTTGGAAATTGGTGATATATGACCAGAAAAAACAGAGAAAAAGGGGCTGTGGCATTCACTTTCGCCAAAGAGGTAGAAAACCTACAACTACCAGAATGCATTGCGCCGCGCTGGTGAATGACGTCATGCGAGCATGGACGTTTTTCCACAGGGAACAAGATGGCGCCTCGTGGATGAAAGTGATGAATTTCAGAAAAACGGTCAGTTAAAACATGTTTCTTAAAACATTTTAAGGAAGAAATAGGCAACAAGGTTACATAATCATGGTTCTTATTTTATCAACACAGCTTAGTTGTACTGTTTTTCAGCCTCCTGTTTACCATAACCGGAAACAATATGGCACCTGCTTCCGGTTACAAATTCATATATTGCAGTCAAACAGTACATTTAAATGTGCCTGAAAACGTTTGAAGCAAGAAGTAGACTATACATTAACAGACTCTCGGTGTATATATGATCAGTTTTACACTTTTATTAAAGTTTGAGAGAGGGGCTCGTGTCTGTGGAGGCAGACATGAGGAAATACTACTTCTGTTTACAGTAAATAAACATCTGACAGTTCATGTATGTTATATTATGATGGTAGCAGGACTGGGACATGACCTGGAGACCATACATTTGTCACATATAAGGCTGCAGTCTGGCATAAGGCAGAAAGGGTTGAGGGCAACGCATAGCCCAAAAGGGAGAAAACATTAGTCTGTCATTAAGCAAACTAATCTCTGCCACCTAGTACAGTGAGTTTGTTACACTATGTAAGGTTGTATGTGTATAATTTATATGGCTGCCAGTTAGTTTTGTAACATAAAAGCGGAGTCGACGGGAAAACTTTCGTGAGACTTAACAGTGTGAGCTAAAAGCTATTTCTTGAGGCAGTATGTATCAGTTACAGACCTGTTATGAATGAAACTTACCAGTAAGTATCCAAATAATTGTTCATTTTTAGCCAGCAGTAAGCCTACAGCATACTATACAGTCATTAATTTTCTGTAACCGCTTATCCTGGTGGGGGTCGCAGGAGGGCTGGAGCCTATCCCAGCAGACACTGGGCGAGAGGCGGGGTACACCCTGGACAGGTCGCCAGACTATTGCAGGGCTGACA
This sequence comes from Epinephelus moara, assembly GCF_006386435.1. Taxonomy (NCBI): domain Eukaryota; kingdom Metazoa; phylum Chordata; class Actinopteri; order Perciformes; family Serranidae; genus Epinephelus; species Epinephelus moara. The sequence continues at coordinate 21,134,616 of NC_065515.1, forward strand.
CATAGAGACAGACAACCATTCATGCTCACATTCACACTTACGGCCAATTTAGGCCCCGTTTATATGACAACGATTTCAACTAAAAACGGTAAACTTTAGTTGTATTTTGGCCGATCGTTTACACAACAGCGGCGTTTTGGGTGCCTGAAAATGCAACGTTTTGACAATGTTCCAGAGTGCAGTTTTTTGGAAACGACACCGTCTCTGTTGTCATGTAAACTTGCAATATGCAGTTCCTCTGAAAACAGAGACTTTTCGCACATGCGCATTACGGTACCAGTCACAAGGCATGCGCGAAAAAGTCGTCCATCACAACAACAATGCCGAGCTCTGTTTGTGCTGCTCACCCTGTTGAATTTATCAACGCTTCTCCAGCAAAGTGTAGATCTACTGTAGCAACTCCACCTCGTCGTCCATCCAGACAAAGTTATCTGTGCGTGCTTTCGCCATTGTGTCCTCTTTGTTTTGGTTTGTAATCACCGCATTGTAGAGGAAGGCGCTTCAGCGCAGGCGCGTGGTGTCATGCTGTGGTGTTGCTTTGCAAATTTACACTGCCACCCATTGGCCTGGCGTGCATACTACAGTGTTTCCAGGAGATTTTGTCTTTGGACTGTGGGAGGAAGCTGGAGTCACTAGTTTGGAGAAAACCCACACTAACACAGGAAGAAAATGCAAACTCTGCACAGAAGGGCTTCCCCTCTCCCAGGTTCGAATTAGGAACTCTTGTTGAGAAGCGTCAATGCTAACCACTGCATCACTGTGCCACCTACACAGTGTACTAGTGAACTCACGATGTGTTACAATTTATGCTTCAGCCAAAATAGAGAAGTTAAAAAGTTCAAACATATTTCACATGTACCTGTACCTATGCTTCCCACACAAACCTTACTTCTCTATAGTTAAGTTCATTTTCTCCTTATTGAATTTGTCGACCTTTTGCACTTATGTACATTGCGCATACATCAACAAACAGATGACACGCTTTTGTGTCATACATCATACTCATTGTTTAGTGTTGTTGGCAGTAAATTAGTATTTTATTATAAGACGCACATTTAGTTACCTTTTGTACAGTCACACATTAGTTCGTCTTTAAATAGGTTTTTTTCTGATTGCTGCTGCTGCAGGGAAATCTTGTCAGGCTGGAGCGATAGACCTTTTTCACAGCAGACATTTTGACATGTTATGGGACAAGCACAGGTGTATTTAATAACAATAATGATTGCTGCATTCCATTTAGTGAAGGTCCTGGTACTTTGCATGCTGGCTTACTTATTGGCACACTAAATGGAACTGAGCCATCATTAATGTTATCAATTTCACCTGTGCTTTTCCTCCGATGACAATTTCTTTTTAAGTGATTTCTTTTTTGATTGTATTGTGCGTTGGTGGTGTTGTTTTAATTAATTACCCATGTATTTACTGATAGAACCAATGTTTTAAATGTTTAATTTTTGGTTAAATAAAACCTTCTCTTTGAGAATCCACCAGCGATTCCTCCTGCCTGCCAGCTTGGTCTCTCGCACCATGAGTACACTTCTTTTTCTTTTTGTTTGTATTATGTTTATTCATCACTCTTCCCGCATTACTCCTCCTGTTTTAGGGCAAAACACCTGAAGCTAACACACCCGGACAAGTGTCTCCACTGACTGCAGAGGCCGAACCCTGGTAAGATAGCAAACAAGCTAACATCATATACCTCACATACCAATTTGTTACTTTAAATAATATCCTTATAATATTTTCTCTAAGGTTGGCATCGACAACATTATATGACTGAAAGACAGTGACAAGGGAACTGCTGAGGTCACAGATGAACCAGGAGCTACCCAGATGAACCGGCAGCACTGTTAACAAGCTAATGGCACCAAGTGAAAGGTAAGCACGATAAACCACTTCATAATAATATAATAATAATGATAAACTTTATTTATATAGCACCTTTCAAAACACAGTTACAAAGTGCTTTGCAATAAAACTAAACACAATTAAAACACAAAAATAAAACAAATACTATTTTTAACCAATGTAAGGCGTCTTTGAGTACCTTGAAAACCACTCAAAAATTAAATGTAATATTATTATTATTAATTATTGTCTATCCAGCAAGTGTGTACTGCAGGTTCATTTATTTTATGTCTCATTCAGAAAGCCAAAGTACTGTTGAGACATTAGCATCACGGTTCTAGCATTAGCATTGGGTGGAAAGCAAAGCATCTGCTCCAGCTTTAGCATCAGGTTAGAGGTACAATATTTGGCCAGGGAGGGGCAGAGGGCTGTCTCTGCCTAGCCAGGCCTGACGCCTTAACCAGGCTTTTACAGTAGGAAGGAGTGAAGCACACCGAGGTTTACCGCCATGCTGGGATCACCAGTTTAATGGAGGCTCGCCCTAGCCCACATTCAAACCCTGCATCTCTTGGCTCCCTTCCTGCAGCTGGGGTATACTGGGGAGCGTTCCCATGGAAAAGCTGTTAAACTGGCCACGGTAGTGAGGATGAGGAACAAGTTTCCATCATGTTCTAACTAGCTACAAAAAGATTCACATATTGCACTGCCATATAGACTGCTCTACTGTTGGATAGTTCTATTAGTTGTGATGTCGTGGGCTTTAGTGGGCAGTTGGAGGTTTTGTCTGCATTTTCGTCCTGCCTTTTTCCATTCTGGTGGCTACAGGTGTGCGCATTGTCAGGTCTGTTTCCTCCTGACGTTTTAGCTGACCTATGAGGGGTCTGAGCGAGCTTGTTTTTGCATCGTCTCCGTGTTGCTATGCAGACTGACTTTTCCGTTGGCTGGGTTTTACCAGTCATCCTTAAAGACAAGCCTGGTCCTGATTGTTCCGGATCGTACGGCGGAATCAAATTAGGGACTGGTAATGGCCATAAAGTCCATGTCTGAGGCATTATACGCAAGGGCGTGGGCCCACCTCACATTTCCCATCCGCATTTCCTTTCGTCCCCGTCTCTGAGCGGGATTGTCAGCTTTTTTTCATTACCGGCTAATCTGGAGGATTTGTAACTAAAACAACAAACAGATAAAAAAGCACAAATCAACGGGAGAGAGTGATGTTCCACAAATCAACTGTATGTTCATAATTGGCCAACTCATACATCATGCTTGTTCTTCCATGAGTGGGGCCCCATGCTTTGCAGTTGTTTATAAGATCCAATAATGTCTTACGCCACAGTGATTCAAGGTGCATGTCCTGCTGTTTTCTTTCCCCCCTGAAGATATGGGACTCCCACAGCATTTATCCTCTTAGCAATAGTAGCTAAAATACCAAAAGTCTCTGCATTAACTTTCTTCCTTATAATAACCACAGGCACTTCACAGATGATCTGTGTCACATTGTGTGTGCATTTGAAACTACTTAAATATGTAAACAGTAGCCACCACACAATAACTAATTACTAAGTGTAGACTGTGGCTATAGTTTGGTTAGTTTTGTCCTTATTTACCCTCTCCTGTTGGCATGTGAACACTGAATTATTGTTTGCATTACATAAGAATTATTAAAAAAAAAGCCAGCAACCAATTTTGAAATGTTTCCAGACTAATACTTGTGAAATATTGGAAGCACTCTTGTTATCATAACTTTTTATTTCATTTTTTCCCTTCCCTGCAGGACCCTTAGGCTCAGAAATTATTTTGTGGCATTTTGCTGGCACGGGAATAACGCGTAGATATCAATCTCGCGTTTCTAAAAATGTATTCCACACTCCTTTGCTTGGCGTTTGATGTGTCAGATCAGCACCGTAATGACTACCTGGTTGCTCAACGCCTGTCAATCTCATTAAGGTCCTCACATATTCTGACTTGCATAATTTTCGTGGAAATTCAAGCAGATATCATCTCTGTTTATTTTGCCGTAGCTGAGTCAGTATCTATGCTCTGATTGCCCAGTTTACACACCTTCCAAGACGCATTACAGCAGCAGCAGTGTGCCAACACTGTAATCTGTAATCAAATATTCAGATCCTCCCAAGACAAAAGACTCATCTCTCAATAAGAAATATAAGCACAAAGGAGATGGGTCCCTTGTTTAAATAATTATTTTTTTGCAGTACTTTATTCCACTTATTTTAATTAATTAAATTGAGAGGAATTAAAAGGAAGAAAAATATACACCAATATATTTTTCCTTACCATTTCTGTGAGGAATTTGGAAAGTTTGGTCAAACTGTGGCTTAGTGGTTACATTGCTGCCTCATAGCAAGAATACTCTGGATCTGTATCTGATCTAGTTCTTCCCTTTTTTTTGAGTTTCTCCCCAGGTCTGCGCGTTTACTCCAAGCACTTTGGGTTCTTCCCACAGTCCCAAAAAAATTCAGATTAGGTAGATTTGAGGGTCAGTATGGCATGTACATGTGCAACCTAATCACCAGAGTAAATCTTGGCATTGTGTGTTTCTGCAAACCACGGATATGAAACTTTTGTATCGGTAACCGGTTTGGTGCCTCAGTCACCGCTGGAAATGTTGTGAGCTGAAAAACAACTGGTTTTGTTATTTGTGGGTCTCAAACAGTGGTCTGCGGCTTGACAGCAGTTTCACATTTCACCATTCACCATCCCCTCAACCTCCTGATGACAAAGTCAGCTCAGAAGTACGTCACTTTAGAAACGCTGATAGGATACGTATGAAACATCCATCCATCCATTCGGGTCGCAGGGGGGGGCTGGAGCGTCGCGGGGGGCTGGAGCCTACACCCTGGACAGACTATCGCAGGGCTAACGCATAGAGACAGACAACCATTCACACTAACACCGGAGTACCCGGAGAAAACCCATGCTGATACGGGGAGAACATGCAAACTCCGCACAGAAGGGCTCCCTCCTGAGATCAAACAAGGAACTCTTGCTGTGAGGTGACAGTGCTAAGCCCCGTATGAAACGTACAGATATTGGTGGTTTGTAGAAATGTAAAATGTCAACATTTTCTTCTGGCGACTGGGCTGAGGTGTGAATGCGCTCATCTGTCTGTATGTATTGGCCAATTAATGACCGTATGTGTGTCTTGCAAACTCTGTTCAGTAAGATACAATCTATATACAGTAGACATACCTGCTTCTCCTCTATCATTTAGTATTCTACTGAAGTTCGAAGAGATGACCTTGTTCTTACATAAATGCGTCTTCAGTTCTGATACATGCATCATAACCTACATGTAACACTGTGGATAACAATAAAATCCGTAGTCATAACTGACTGTAATTAGGGTATACACTGACAACAAAAGTGATGTCACTATTGTGTAAAATGGCCCCGCTCCGTGCTCTCTGTGGAAAGTTTCATTTTCCTACACAGCCATTTACATAAAGTGTAAGTCAGGTCACGTCTGCTTTCATTATTTTTGTTCCAGTGTGACATTGAGCTATGTGACATATTATAAAGACATTATCTTCTTCCATCCAAACACACAAGCCTACATTGTTTTTCTTATTCCTTCACCTAGTTCACAGCTGAACTCTTAATTCCACCAAATGTGTCTTTCTCATCAAGGAGATGTGTTATTAATGTCCAGTGACCGCACGCATTGTGATAAATTCCTTTTTCATGTTTATCTGCTCAATGAGTCACAATGCTTTTTTAAGGCCTGACGTTCTAGATTTAATATGAGAATTTAAAAAACACTCCACTTAATTCAGAGCATGTTAACATGTGGCGAGCAGTCATATCCAGAGTGACTTTTAGTGACTGAGTGGTTTCAGCATCTCGCCGGAGGGCTTTTGGCCAGAACATACGGCTGTTTTTGCTATTGAACCCTTGTCCTTTACATGATGGGACGGTCACTGTAACCGCTAGGCCACCCTACCACCCTGAATAATCGTTATTAGGTTCTCCAAATAAGTCATATACTTGTGGAACGGAAGGGAAACCTTTCGGTGGACGTTGAGTGGGTGGTTGTAAAAGCAAGACTTCTTCACTTTATAAGACCTGAAGCTGCCCTCTCATCTGGGAGGAGCTTTTTCCTAAATTATTGCCATAATTTATCGCTGCACCAGCAGCTGGCGGCGGACATTGGAAGTGGACGTTCCTAAAACAGTGCAGCACCGGATGGTGGTGTCAAGTACCGGAGCGGTCAGGTTCCCCTGGCATGTAATTAGCCATGAAGCAGTTTGGTGACAGCATTGCTCCTTTGTCACACTGAGCTAATATTAGCTTACTTTACCTCATTGGCAAGCATGTCACCTTTTCCTGAGTTTGCATTAGCATAAAGCCACTAGCGACTGTGTGTCCTGTAAAGTTATGAGGCTGAACTCTCACCTGCTTACTCACATCTGTGGACTAAACTATATTTGTCCTCTTCTGTTGCTCCTCTGTAAAATCTTTCCTTTTCAAAGCCTCGCCGTCACTGCTACAAAACTGACAAGATCTGAGCGGTGATCAGACAGCTTGGCCATCGCACAGTAACCCAGTCTCCAAAAACTCTGCAGAGAAGCCATAGCTTCTGCCCTGCAGCTATTAATGTTGCAATTATGATGTGAAAAAACAGGTAGTGAAAATATTATCTCCAAAGACCAAGGGGAACTTACTGAAAGACATCGGATGTGTTTTTTACGGCTCATTTAAAACTCTTGTCAGCATTGTCACTGCAGTGATAAATGATGTTAAACTGTTGTTTACGGGAGACTTTTTGGATGATTTGAGAACTTAATGTGTTCATCACAAATATGCACAGCTAAGGTGAACCCTGGTCATGTATAACACTGAGAGTGGCTTGTTTTATTTAATTTAATGAATGGAAGACAATATATTTGCAAAGTTATTGAGACATTCGGCTGTATGCATTCTAATGAAGTTATCAAAAGTGACGCAGTAGTTAGCCCACAAAGTCCTTCAAAATGAAAAGACGCAGTAGTTAGCCCACAAAGTCCTTCAAAATGAAAATGTGAGTAAGCACTTGCAGCAGAGGAAATATTTTTGTCATAAATTTTCCCAATAGACAGGCTGCCGTCTGTATAGTTACAAGACATGGTACGGATACTAGATGTCCTCATGTAAACACATAAAGCATGAAGCTATCTGACGTCAAATTGTGTTTTCCATACTACATTTATATAATCAATCTGTTACTCTTGTCTTGTTATGTTCATTGGAGACATACAGTTGCTGCAATGGCTACATGCACTGTGTGTGTGTGTGTGTGTGTGTGTGTGCATACTGTATGCAAGTCTTCATGGGAAGCTGTCCTGGCCAAAATTGCAAACCTGTATGTACTGTGATGAAGCACTTGCACATGAGTACACATGCAGACACATAAATACAAAAATACACAGGAAGTTGTAAAAAATATTAAAGTACTTACAAACACACAAACAAAGTCACCTGTACAACACGCTGCATCCAAAACCATCCGCCCCTTCCAAGTGCAGTTCCTCATATCAGATCTCCTTCAACCTATCCGTCACAATATAGTTGCGGCTGTGCCTCAAGGATCAGAGTGGGTCCGGTGTCCACTAATCTGCTCACGAAGCAGGTGCAGGCAGCCTGTGAGTCCCAAAAATTGCATTGCATGACTGTATTTCAGCCATTACAACCATGAAAACTCAAAATCGATTACCAGTATATTGATGGGGTGTCTGGACACTTGAAGAAAAACTGCTGCTCTTCACTGAAAGCAGCCAGTTGAGGTGGTTTATGTATGTAATTGTCAAACTGGCAGGGGAATCCTAATTAGAGCCAGGACATATTGGGGAAGGATTATATATTGTACTGTTTTAAAGTACCTGTGGACACGTGTGTTAATGTTTGTACATGGTGTGCTGTTACTCTGTGTATGCAGAGTTTTATTAACGTGTGAAACTGTTTCCTCACTAGTGTTTTTAGTATTAGGGTTAAGGTAGAGATTATGGTTAGGCACATTAAAGCAAGGGGAAGGTTTAGAGTCTGGGGAATAAATAGAGCACATCAAAGTCCCGACATGATCACAAGTTTGGGTGTGCACTGCTTGTTTTTGTGTGGTCTGTCTAATACTGTCTGTTTTGGCATGGATTTTGTTTATATGGCACCGTGCCTTGTATTCGCATGGTGCTTCACAAGCCTAATATAGACCTCTCAAGTGTGTGCATATTGTGCATATTTTTTGTAAGAGCATTGTCATGTCTGACTGCATCCAGTCTTGATGTATGCACACTGTTTACATGCATGAGGCAGAGGGAGCTTGTTTAAGCGCAAAGCCCTGTAAGCCCTAACCGAGCAGAGCTTGTGTGGCTGCTGCAGTGAAGTGCTGTGTCAGCCGAGGTCCGCTAAACTACTCTTGGCAGTTGGCCAGGTTCTTCGAGTGTTCCTGCTGCCTTTGCCATGTTGTCTCCTGCCCTGCTGTATCCTCCCTGAGGGAGATTCTCCTCCTCCTCCTCCTCCCTCTCCCCAGTCCTCCTCTTCTCTATCTCTGCCTCTGACTGACAGACCCGCCAGGCTGCACATTTACGCACTATCACCATTGTTCAGATACAAGTTGTAGTTATACAATACAAACACTTTTAAATGACCTCATTGGCAGAGTTAAAGCTCAGCCAGCGAGCCAAAAAACCTCAAATTTTCTGGTTAAGTAATGTCAGACTGGCGTCCAGGGAGAAATGCATGTGGGAGGAGAGGTTGCAAACCTGAAGCCTTAGGCTACCATTACAAAAATACATTCAGTACTAGGTTAGCTTGCTGACCTTCAACTACTACTTCTTTCAAGATCACGAATGAATTGTAAAAGTAGTCACTGTCATTCACATATTCAATTCACTAACTGACTGTGGTTCTTTGTCTCCGCCTGCTGTGGTTTTGAGGTTTAACTCAACAAGTGAGATAATCTCTTGCTTCAGAGAAATATTTGTTTAATTAAAACCCATCCCTCTTGTTCCCCTCAATGAAAAGCTCAGTCTGATTTAACAGATCTAAAGGATATTGAGCTCTAATAAACAGGTAAGAACTAATACTACTACTACCACCACTATTAATGATAAATAATAATTTAGGAGTCATGAGTTTTGTACTCACTTATCGGCCACTATAGTAATACTGTTGTTCTAAATTTCATGCACCATATTCACACATTTCGAGTTGAAGTCAGTTGGTCAACTGACTGAACAGGAAACACACAGCAAAGAAAAACATCCAAAGTTTTGATCCGCCTTTGATCCGCTGAAACACTTGATGAGGAGAGGCTCCTCGGAGGGCTTTCAAAGGTTATAGGAAGCACGGTTGGAGACCTGGGCTCATCCTGTGTGATCTGTTTTGAGAGTCATCTGAGGTAGACCATTTGTTCTGGGTGGGGATGTTGATTTGAACTAAATTAAGGGCTGGAAACCCAATAGTGGTGCCTCGAGTAGGAAGAAACACCCCAAAGGCGTCTGACTAGTGCAATTTGGCACTGAATAAAAGGCTTGGTGTCATTAAAAGCAAGACTATTAGTTTAGATCATGTATTTCTGAACTGCTCTGCACAACCATCAATCTGCAGAGCATTGTTAAAGAGGAAATTATCACTACCAGAGTTTGGATTCATATCAGTACATAGTGGGTGAGGGAGTTTGCTGCACAGTTAGTCTCTGTTGTGGTGTCTTTTGACAGATGAATAGATGCATTGTATGATGCGTTGACATGCCACAGAAATTTCACTTGTTACTGTGTTGAAAGACATACACATTAGCAACCATGGTTCCAGGCCATTTATCAGGAACTTAAAGGATCAGTTAATGTGCGATCAGTTTAAATGAAAAAGGCCAGGATATCAAAATATGAATTCTAAAAGGCAGTGTCACCCCAAAATAAATCAGAGAAAAAGTGAACAATGTCACATAGTGGGAAAGGAAGATATCCAAAGGTCTTTGAAGGGAAAAGTTTTTAAAGTTCATCTAAAAAATATAGAGTACTGTCAGTCCATTTGTCAACCAAAGATCTAAGAAACTATCCTGTAAAGCATATCCTGCGACTGTGTAGTTTTCAGTCAAAAGGAAGTGAAAAAGAAAACAAGAAGTCAATAAAAGAGTTCAGATGATGTTTATCTAATTTTGGAACAATTTTTCTCATTTGTTCTTTGAATGCGAAAGTGGAAATTCAAACGCTGTCACTTTCCACAAAAACAAAATTAAACAAATAAGTTATGGAGAGGGATTCTGAGGGCATGGTGGCATTTTTTGCAGCTGAGGAGTCGGAGCATGAGTCAACAAGAACAATTAAGACTACAGAGCATCAAAAACAAACCAGCTGACACTGTTTGGAAGTTTGTGGCAAAGATAGGTTTGGATACAGGAAACATGCCACCTCTCCAAGTAAAAACCAAGCAACTTTCCTCTCAGTGGTTTGTTTTGTAGTCAGTTTCTAGGTCTAAGTGCCCTTAATTCCTCCCCGCTCTTTACATTACTTTTTCTTGAAAGGGGAGAATATGTGAGGGGTGGTTTGAAGAAAATTGCCAGGAGTCAGGTCGTGCACTGCAGTCTACCTGAGATTTTGATGTGGCCTTTCGTTAAGCATTTTGGCACACAGCTCCTGTTGTTGTGAATGAGTCACTGTAAATGTGGTTGTCTTTAATATGGGTGACACCTTTTCCTGTTTGTAGGATACACTCCTCTGTCTCCAGATTCTGGTAATTGGGTAATTTTCCACACTTGTTTTTGGTGAAGAAAAACGGCAACAGTTATAGGCAAGGAGGCAAGAAAAATGTCTAAGCTGTCACCGCTTAAACTGGGCCTGTTTTCAAATGCATTATAATGCAGCGAGATGGTAGTCACAGTTTACCGAACAATATATCAGTATGACACTTAAGTGAGTTTTCAGTGAAATTCACATAAATACATAATCAGCCTGTTAATCATTGGTACTGTTTCAGACATGTCCAGCTGCACTCATTGCGGCTCCATATTTATTGCACAATATTGGATTTTCTGGCTTCAATGAAGTGATGATGATGCAAACTGTAAACCCAACTCCAGTCATCCAAAAGTCCCTTACCTATGTGTGATGTCACAAATGTGATTCATTTTTTTATGAAAGTTTATGGTAGTGGTTCCCAGGCTTTTTGCCGCATTATTCACAAAAGCAAGGTGATGTAGTTCCTTGACACAAGTCGCATATTGCAGGCAGCTTAAGCAGAGACGATGATTCCTTCTTGGATTGCCTCAATTACCTGGAAAAGCACAAATAAGTATTCATGGTAGTATTAATGTGAAGCAGAAATGTGTATTTCACCTCATTTCTGACTGTATCTTATTTGGATGGATAGATGGAGGGATGGACGCACAAACGGACAGATGAACAGATTGATAGATAGAAAGATAGATAGATCCCAAGGGAAATTTAGAAAAGAGTGAAACATGCAAACTGCCCATCTTGCCACAGCACGCCATTCCATGAAAACACAAGACCTTCACAATATGGCATCGTTAACATCCTGAGATTCTGCTGACCAAATTTGAGATGGATCTGTTGAATCCTCAGGGAGGAGATTCAAACTTCCATACCTTTTAAGTGTCTAAAATGGCAAGTTTTCACATAACCTATGACATCATTGTTTAAAGGTATAGACCATTGACGAGTTACAGTTACATTAGTTGGAGGGTTATACCAATCAAGTTTGAAACAAATCTGACAAACCCTCTGGGATAAGTTCAAAAAAGTTTGCAGAAAATACATGAACAATACACAAATTTCAAAATGGCTGACATCAGGTTGGACAGAGCTAATGAAAGCCATTGAGAAATATGCCTGAAATGATGAGAGTAATGTGGGTATCATATTGCAGTGACATGCAATCATTGCATCCTTCAAGATGTTTCCAGCATCCCGATCCCAGGTTGAAAACCATTGGCTGATGAGTATTATCAATTAAATCCAAGTTTCCGAGTTTTGACTGACATTAATGTGACAAAATAAAGTAGGAGTTTCAAATTTGGATGAACTACTCCTTTAAGTCTCAGCTTCATAAAAGCTGCAGGTAGCAGCTATGGTCAACTACAGATGTTTCCCAACCTTAGATGTACTTACCTTTTAATATATTATGATCAACCTTTCGCTAGCCCATAATTAAAGTGATCGGGAAAGAAGGACTATAAATTTGTTATTCAAGAAAGAGGCTATTTTAGGAGAGGAAATGTTAGTGCGCCTCTGCAAATCAGCACGTATTCAGCCACCGCACTCTTGGATGAATATGCCAGCCTGCATCACTTCAGTTGACTCAGTGCCTGTCGCAAAGAAATCGAACTCTCTGGTCCCGCCCTCCTTGGTGAACCACAACCTTTAGGCAGGAAAATGGACAGCAGGAAAAAGCTCATCAAACTGCTCTTAACATCTTTGGAAACTGTTACTCAGACAATGATATTAGACTAATCCGACTTCACCGTCATCCGGCACATAACCATGCAGCTTACCAGACAGCTTCAGCACTCGTTCTGTGATGACATGGCTGCGTCAGGTTCAAAGCATCTGCTGTGACACTAACCATACTTGGCACTATGACTTCAGTGAAACTGGTGTGACTACCACAAGGTCTAGCCACAAGAGGCTAGCCCGACTGGCATGAGCTTAATCGCTACCATATGTGTGTAATCACAAAACGTGTAGCTGCACTCTGGTTTCATGAGCATATGGTTATGGCAGCGATGATGATATAACATGCTGAAAGAAATGCACTTCATTTGGTTTTTGTGTCTGTTTGTGCTCATCTGGTTAAAAGTTCAAGTGGTAATCCACAAGATCCTTATTTTGTCATTCTGGCAGCGCATTTGGTGTGAAGCGTTCATTGCTGTGGTGTTCCTGCACTGTACTCCCCAGAGTTCACTTGTCAATCAATGCGGCTTTTGCTATGATGTCTTTTCCTTGGATTTTATGTTGATGCCAATGTATCTTCTGTAGGTGGCTATAGGTCTGTAGACCGCAAGTCTTCCTCTGTTTATTTTAAAGAAAGAATACTGCTGCTGAAGTTTTTTTTCCCACTAATCTACCAGGCAACGAATCAAAATGCTTTTTGAACCTGGATGAATCACTATACTGCCATATCCACTAGCAACACAGATCAGACAAATGGAAATCTTTCTGGAACAAAGAGTTGCACGTTCGGCAAAGATTTTATACTCTCCCATAGTTTTTAAAAATGTTTTATTATCACTTATTTTTTATTGCAACATATACAGATAAACAGAGGCAGCTGATTTCTGATTTACATTTAACCATTTAGCCCATCTATCCACCCCACCCCTTTCCCTTCCACCAACCAACATGCAAGTAATACCCACAGACAGAGCATCTTTATATAGACAGAAGATCCTTCAAATTAGATAGTCCTCATTAAAATTGTGCTTGGACGTGCATCATTAACTCTTGCTAATGGCAGTTCCAGGTAAGAAATGTCCAAAAAGCTCCAGAGGCAATGAATACTTGAGATATCAGGAGGGGCTTTCCAATGCTGGACTAAGATCTTCTTAGCTCCAGTCAGGCCAGCCAGATTTTGCAAGTTCTATCCATAAGCGGAAAGGTGGGAATCATCATTTAGAGTATGTACAGCAGGATCCACTGGTTATTGCATTCCTGTTAGTTCAGAAATGATACTTATAACCTTCCCCCAAAAACCAAAAACCCCTGGACATTCCCGTACAACATGTACAGAAGAGCCAACAGTTCCCTGGAGGAAAAATGAGCAATAAGGTTCAGGTACCAGTCCCATTTGATGTCTTATTCTATGCGTTAAATATGCTGTATGACAGAACTTCAAGTGTGTAAACTGGTGTTTTGGGTTTTTTGAGGTCCCACGCTTTCATTCCCGATGTAGGCATATATTTTTGCTCCGTCTTGGAGCATTCTGTATCCAACTTAGAATAGGATGCTCTTTTAAATCCCCTAGGGGTTTTTTCCAAAGGTTTTCATTGTTCAGAACAGAATGCAACAAAGGCTAACTGAGGGTAGTCTGATAATAAGACAGAATTTCACTATTCTGTCTAGAATTGAGCTCCTCTTAGCCATTTTCTATTTAGCATTGGTTGTTATTTAACTTTAAACAGTAAGCACCAATGTCTCCCCATGCAATTTTCAGGTAACACAGAATGTGTTAGAAATAGAAGTATAAATTCAGATGTCTGGAGCCAGACTAGACTGAAATCTGACTCAAAAATGACAAAGCATTCTTTGAAACTTGGTGGTGTTTGGTGGATCATAGATACTGATCTCTATCCAGGTAGCCCTAATTGCTGACAAATACCACACGTCTGAAAAATGAAGCGTAAATGATGAATGTGCATGCCGTTTACTTTCAGGAAACTATTATCATTATCAAAGCATATCCATCTTCCTTTTAACAGCTAATACCAAGTGAAAGTCAACCAAGCTTCCGATTTGTATGGCGACAATTTGCACGCCCTGCAGGCAAAGAAAACTCAAAGATCAGACTGTCACCATTTCTCATGTCTCATCAAAACCGCTGAGTCAAGATGGATCATTTGTTTTTCTACTAGCGTGCTGCAACAGTCCCTCAGTGAAGGGCAACACAGAAATCCCGTAGCATACTGGCTGAAGATCAACTTTTTTTCCCCCACTGGATTCTTTGGGCCCATTTCGAGGTGGTCTCCGATTATGGTTGGAGTCCCCCCTCCCACCCATCGCCCCTCCTTGTAGTTCAGTTGAAACGTCTCTGTTTTGTATCAGCTTGGTTTTCCATATACCTGTTTTTGTGCAGCTGTGTTGCCCTCTGTGGAACCTGGTACACTGTGGGCTCTGTGCTAATGTGCTTCAGAGAACTGTGCTCAACTCCAATTATGCTCGCACAAATACACACACGCGCGCACACACACGCGCACACACATACAGTAGCAGTAGCAATGGTGGGGAAAGAGTATGCCTGGACAAACCTTTTGGGACACTGGTCACCCAGTTGGATAACGATTCTCGATTCGAACGATTCCATTATCAAATCCAAAAAGTTATGTGTCACTTTATAAAAATTACAAAATCAGAAGAAGTTTAATATTAAATTGAATGTTACTTTCAAAGGCATGGTGGTACATTGGTTAGCATTGTCGCCTCACAGCAAGGGGTTCCTAGTTCAAACCCAGGGTGGAGGGTTCAAACCCTGGGTAGGGGGAGCCCCTCTGTGGAGAGTTTGCATGTTCTTCCCGTGTCAGTGTGGGTTTTCTGCGGGTACTCCAGCTTCCTCCCACAGTCCAAAGACATGCAGGGTAATTACAGACTCTAAATTGCCCGTAGGTGTGAATGTGAGCGTGAATGGTTGTCTGTCTCTATGTGTCAGCCCTGCGATAGTTTGGCGACCTGTCCAAGGGTGTACCCTGACTCTCGCCCTATGTCAGGTGGGATAGGCTCCAAGGTTAACGTGACTCAAAGATAAGTGAGTGCTTTCTCACTGGGAGTGGCAAGGATTTGATTTCACAAAACAAAGGACATGAGTGGTGTTCCTGTTAGGTCTTAAATGAAGCATGATTGAAGGGAAATGTCAGCATGAGCGACTTCCTGTACAGTAAACCCTATTGCTAAATATTGTATCATACTCATTACGTTCAAGGATATCATTGTTTTGTCTCTGAGGAAACAGCTGTGTTTAAAAAAGAAAAAAAAAATCATTGCTGACTCTTATCTCTGAAGGTTCTATATTTTAAGTCACATGTGATTTCCAGTTAGCTTCAGACTTTATGAGTGCCGTCCTGTTTATTGTCACGGAAGCAGAAATCAATGTTGATGTTGGTTTCTGCCCCTAATTTAGAATTCAACTTACCAAGATACCAAGCTGACCTTCTGTTATTTTTGGGCACTGCGGTTATTAAGGGTGCATCTGGGCTCGCAGTTGGACGTCCTGTAACACAGCCTGCTCAGCAGTGCCTGAGTGACAGCGAATCATTTGGGTTTCCCTCCTTGAAAGATAAAGGGCAGGAAAAACTCCACCAAATCCTTACAAATCAGGAACCTCAACAATGTTTAGGAGGTGGAGAACCACGGGACTCCTGGACAACTCCCACCCAAAAGAGTGGCCCTTTTCCTTTTCCTGCCCCACCTTGTTTTACTTAATTTTTGCCTCTTTAGATACTCTCCTCTTGACTGTCAGTGATGATGTCTGCCAGATTGTGTGGTGACATTTCATTTCATACATCACTAAAAAAATGAAATCTTTTCTTTGTCTCACTGGCACACCCCAAAAAAAGCATTATTTTCAGATTTGTCCCGTGTAAAATTTTCTCCACAAGTCTCCAAACAAGAGCTGAGCTAATTCCCCAATTTTTCTACACCTATCTATTCATATAGGAAACATGGAAAACATATAAGAATACACCAAAAGCAAAACTCTATGGAGCTCAGCTCTCAATTAGTAACAGGAACCAGGGGAATTTGTAACAGTGACAACCTCTGCTTCATTTTCCCTGGTGGCCTTGTCGGATAGGGGTCTGCATTCAGAGTCAATTTAATCCTATCAAAATAAACTTTGGAGAGTGCTCTGACTTCTACAGCACCTGCAGAATTGTAGGTATGACTGCTCCAGCCATTCCAGATGAGGTTTTAATTGTCTCAAACTAACCACCACCCATGTGCAGTGTACACATTGTTTCATTTTTGGGCTTGAACGCATGTTTACATGTCAAACCACTGAAAAAGTTATACAAATTGTCATGTACACAAACCACATTTGAGAAGAAATAAAATTCATATCAACACTTTCTCCATTACAGAATCTTGTACGGAGAATGAAGCTCAACTCTGTGAAATTGGCTAAACCCTGGGGGGAAAAAAGTACACATCCGCAGCATGAGGCAGTATGACAGGGCATAACGAAAGTTCTTTCGGCTTCAAAATGCCACCAAACCATAAAAACAAAGCACTTGTCATTAAAACAAATGACCTGCACAGATATAGTCTATAAAAATCTGAATAGTAATTTTATTGGACACTCAGTCGGAATTCAACCTGTGGGTTTGTGTCGTAATATATGAATGCTATTACTCGTCCAGTTGCTTCATGTGGAAATAGATTCAGGCACTGGAATAACGAACTGGACTATTCAAGATAGAATCTGTCTAAGAGATGAGATATTTTAATGGAATAAGAGGGAGGGGTGCAGCTCTAACTAACCTGCCTGTGGTGATTTTTGACTCCATGAGATAAGCCAAGGAGACATAATGTTTTTCCTCCCCTCCCTATGAATGCAGCATAATAGCCAATATTCACTTGGAGGCCATTCGACTTCTGCGGCTTGACACTGAATATTGGAAAAGCAATGAAATGGAGGGTTTGCAAATCACATCATAATGGCCATTATTTGATCTAAGTTGCAGATGCTGCATACTTTTTGCCTTTAAACATTACATTACACAATTGTAATCTCATACTGTACGTGTAACATCTTATCTTACCTGTTTAGTTAAATTAATCGCATAAAGAGAGAGTTCCCCCCAAAATCAAAAATACATATTTTCCCTCTTACCTGTAATGCTGTTTGTTCATCTAGATTGTTCTGGTGTGAGTTGACGAGTGTTGCAGATGTCCACTGCAGAGATGTTTGCCTTCTCTTGAATATAATGGAACTAGATGGCTCTCAGCTTGTGGTGCTCAAAACGCCAAAATATATATTTGAAAAACTCAGCAGCAATGTCTCTGTCCAGATATCATGGCCTGCTTACTCAAGATAATCCACAGACCCTGTTGTGAGAAGTTTCATGTAGGAACTATGTTCTTTCTACTGAACTCCACTTGCCAAGTGTTTGACGGTGCAGAAGGAAGCACGTATCTAATGCTAGCTCCCCTAGCATCACTGAGCTAGTTCAGGACTTGGACACACCAAGCAGATGGTCAGCTGTTGGTCTGTGACCATTGGCACTAGTCGGCCCCTGCTGCCTCTTTGTTGGATCGGTATCAGTGATGGTGGAGCCTATCGGTGAATGAGTTCACTCTGATTGGCAGTTGGCAATTTTTTTAGCCATTGAGCTCTTTAGCAGATGTGCTAACTGGCTAACAAGCATCTTAAATCCGTCCTGTCGGTCTTCCAGTTTCCCTTTTTGAAATGACAAATACAGACTACTGCCTCCTGGTGCTATGGAGGGTCTTTTACTTTCATGCAGGCGCAGAGTTAGCCATTGGCTGTAGTCTTTGAGATGTGTTTAAGTGCAACATTTTGGCTAAGACAAAGGCGATGTAAGGCAACATGAGGCAATGCAACAGTCAGCCACTGTAGCCACTAGTTCTTAGATGTTGGTTTTGTGTATCTGAGCCTTAACGTCATAGCTCAGCTGAGGTGGAAGCCATCAATATTTGCATCTGACTTCTTCACAAGCATGAGCCTCTCCTCCACAAGTAGATACAGGCTTTCATCAGGGCGATTGATGATGCAGTTGTTTAGTGTGGCTTGGTAGAAACAAAACACTTCCTAGTTGCCTATTTGACAACTTAAGACAAGAAGAGCAGATCAACATACCTGAAAAAAGGAAGCAAATACCCAGTTAGAAAAAGTAAACAGTTAAAATGGTTTTATGCCTCAGCATGGCAGACTGCAACTGCACTGCAACAAATGTGTTTTAAGCAACAATTAAATATCTTTGTCACTAACAGGGTCATGTTCTAGAGCTATTGAAGCACAGCATGCCTTGATATGTGCATGTGCTAGAGGACATAAAAACCTCCCTATCTGAGTGTTGCCACACAAATCTTGTTTAGCACTTGGCCGACATTATTAACATGTAACTGCAATAGTAGCATCTACTGTATCATTTGTTCTATGTTTTAAAAACATCTAATTAGGGACATTGTTTTTATCCCTTAAAGAGGAGAGAGTTTAAAAGGAGGGGTTGGAGGGGGGTCTCAGCCGACTGGTGAATTAACTGGAAATTTCTATTGCTTTCTTTGGCGGAGGACCACTTCCTCTAGCAGTGTGTGTGCTGTGTCCCAGGTGTGCTGTTCTCGACCTCAGAGCTCCGTATTAAAACACATGCGGCAGACCGCACTGGGCAACAGTCACCAGCCACTTAAAACTTCACTCAGGCTCATTGCTTTTTGGTTTTTCGCTCTGATTGTGTTCAGAGGGAATATCTCTCACATCAGTCAGCTGGTGTTGTTGTTAACACTGAACTGCACTGATTGTTTAAAGCTTCTCATACAACTGTGTTATAGTCTTCAAGAGGTACATTTAAGTATGCTATCTCATCAACTTGTCAACTTATAATAACTTTTTATCACTGTTATTCTCGCTTACCATACCTCTGTGTCACCAGTTACAATTACCATATTAATTTGGGAGGTGTGACTATAGTCTTTGCACTACTCATTATTGGTGGTGAACTGATGCATGCTCCAGTTTTTCTAATTCAGTTTGTGGGTAAGCTTTAACTTTAGTTTATGCTCTAAGTGAATAAGAGTATAAGCTAAAATCTATAATATGTACATCATGCACGTGTAGGTATATAAGTGTGGTATCAATAGGCCTCGGCAATTAAATATTTCAATAACAACTCCATAGTATGTTTTAATGCTTATTACGCAACCAATCAAAACTGAAAATCTGATCAGATTTTCCCCTTTGGAAGGCATGTGCTTTGGCTCTAGACGTTTGCTCTCTAGAGTTGGAGGCTTAGATGTAGGAGCAGTGTCGCCAATGGATACTCCCCTTGTTATCTCAAATCCAGATTTCAGTTTTACATAGAGGAAGTTAATTGGCATTAGCCCTGGTCACTCAAAATCAAGATTTGCCCTTCCTGTTGATGTAATGTGCTCCACTGGGAATGAGCCAAAAGTGGCAGTCTGACAAAGGAAGTCATTCGTATTCTGTAGATCCCACACAGCACTGAGCACAAAATAGACAAACTAAGATGTGTTGTGTCTTTAGATTGTGAACCAACTTGTCCTTGTCTTGCAACTGAAGCTTTTAGAATATTGGCTGCCTCTGTATCTATTCACTCTACAAATATAAAGCCTTTGAAATGTTAGCAAATCTATATTGTTTTAAAAAGAGAATGGTAGTGTCATTACGAGTTTAACTTCATTTTCCATATATGATGGCTCATGTGCTTTGCAATGTTGGGAATGTGTGCTTACTTTCATGTTGAGGGTTTAAATAGCTATACAGTATGTGGCTGCTTGTTTTACGGGTACAATATGTCTAGCAATACCTCACCACTGTTGTCAATGCCACTGTTCAATATGTACAAGTATGACAAACATGTCTAAACTGATCATTCAAATAAGGATTGTGTATGATTATTTAGGAGCATTGATGAAGGAACACAATGCACCATCCCAACCCAAACAGCGCGCCTCTGTTTATGGTTACCATTCCTGCTGTCTATTGAGTAACTAATGACTCACCAATGTGGCTCAAGATGTGGCGTACTTCAACAGCAAACGTAAACCTATGAGATAATCAAACCTCCAGCTCACCATGGAACCAATGGAGGTGTGGCTTTGGGCAGACCTACTTTGTTTTGGAATCCCAAATTGTTATTTGTCTCATCTTTCCTTGGCCGCTGTCAACTGCCAAAACATGGCAGACGTCCGTAATGTAAAACAGACCGAGGCTCTCCCCTTGGCGACCCTTCCAGGAATTCCCCTCGAAGCTTCCGTTCCTGTCACTTGTCGTTGATGCGATGGGTAGAGGAGAAATGGCCAAGTGCCTGGGTACCACAAGCAAGCAGAGTTCCAGCACATGAAGTGCTTTGGTTTTTGCATTAGGCTGCAGCAATAAAGTCGAGCTGGGGCTGCTTAAAGTTCTTATCTTGGGGTTTAAGGTCTGCTGTTGGCCCGGCCAACAGGAAGGGAATGGTGACACAAATTCCCTGCTCATACTCCCATGACGACAGTCTCTGTGCTTGCCATTACACTGAACACTGCCCGTTTCCTTCCCCACAAAACTGGAAGAAAGGTTGAAGTGCTATTTTTACTTCAAGCCTTAGTGGAGCTTTGCACTAAAAGGGCCACATCTATCAGGGACCAGCAGTCATTAGGAAAGGAAGTGTGTGTTTTTGCATGGTTGAAGAACACTTTATCATGGCTAATGCAGTAGTATGCATGATGACCAGTACACCAAGCCCTCAAACTGTGATGGCAATCAGCATTTGATGACACAGTGACCTCAGATGTCTCTTAAAGTGAACCAGAGCAGTGGCCACAGTCTTACGGTGTAACCAGCCATTCTGTTGGCTGCATTACAGTATAAGCACCTGCTATATTATTAGCATGGCATTTATTTAAAAAGCTGTCAAATTAGAGTGTGAGGTCACTTTGCTGGAAGTATTTGACTGCAGCACAGCTACGTTTTAACTCTGCTTCATAAAGCTTACGAGTTAGAGCAACAGTTGCTGCCATTACCATTAGCATGAAGACAGGTACAGCTCAGTGTTGTAATTACTTACAATGTATCAGCTGTGATTTAAAACATGAAACAATTGAGAAAAGACAGCAGGTGAATGATGTGACCATAACATACTTGTAAAGTCTGACAAAGTTACTCAATTTTCAACAGAGGTTCCAAAACAATCTGTTTTGGTTAGCTTACTTAAAAACTCACCACTTGTATGTCTACATTTAGACAAGTGAATGGAAATCCTATCATTTACATCTAATAGAATCTTGGTGACATCAAGAGAGTGTTTTGGGGTCACTCTGACTTGTAGACTTTGAGATATTATTCACATGTTAATGTTAATACTAGAATGCATGTTTTTTTTTCTTCCCATGACCAGAAATTGTAATGGTAATAATAATAATAATCATCATCAGAATTCTTATTACTATTATTATTATTAGTAGTAGTAGTAGTAGTGGTGGTAGTGGTGGTAGAAGTAGCAGTAGTACTACTATAAAGAAAGACTAAACATAAAAGGTTTAACTTGTGCTGATTTATGTAAATGCTGATAAACATGTTTTCTGCCAACTATGACAGGATGTTGCTCCATACACAAACATTATATGTAGACCTACATTTGTGCAAACACAACTGAAAACACACTTTCTAAACCGGCAACTATTACGTATTGAGTAGTTTGGTCTGGGAAGTAATGCGGTGTTGTCATACTCCAAATTTCATCTGCTTACTAATAACATTGCATGTTGTAAACAGATGTGACAGATGATATATACAGTGTCTAAACAAATTATTATGAAATATAGGTAAGCCTGTTGTTTGCCTAGGCAACTGATTTACCCAAACTAAACCTTTAAACAAGTCAGATGTGAGAAAGTGACATCAGATGGAATGATATGTAACGTCACATTTGTTGCAGGATCATTTGTCCCTTTAACAATACTACATCATTTGCAAGCATTGTCAATATTCCCGATCCATTTGCCATGGAAATTTAGAAATAATAATTCATACTATTTCTCTTCTCATGGCCCAACTCAAGGAGGGGCTATGACAAAGCCATTGAGCCAAAATGGAGGAAAAGTAGTTACAGTGGAGTAGTCAAGTGGACCAGCAATGTGAACTGTCAGACATTATAAAGAGCCAGAAATCTGGACATGATCATATTGACAGTGTTTTCTGTGTGCATGAAACATACAGTGGAACTGTGCAGGTTTTTCTTGTTTTTGCTGTTGCTGTTTTGGAACTTGTAGAACTTCTTCTAACATAGTTAACACAACAGAAAACTGGCCGTGGGTGACTAAACAAAGCAAGATTGTTCATAAATGTTGTTAGTACTTGCAACACCATTGTCCAAAGACCAATGATCAACTTTCTTTGTACTATAGGATTTGTGGTTGCAGACATTTGGGTGAAGAGGGGAGCAGAGCTGCCAACTGTTTACCACCTGGTAGTGAGTTTGGTCAGATGACAGGGGAAAGCAGACTTGATGAACCCAGGAAGGGCGCATTTTGGTTCTTGGCTAATTCATGGAACTCCTGAATCAGCAGAGAGGTATCGGCAGGCCAGAATGTGGTTGTGGAAGCAAAAACGTGAGTGTGGGAAGTGTTTGTGGATGCCAACAAGAACGACTTACAGTTGGCCTCAAAGAGGTTCGGGCAAACTTTCAGACTGCTTAGGGAAGGGTTGCCTTGTCGAGGCGGTTCTCAGCAGGGCAGGGGAACTGCTGACCTCAACTAGACAGGCAGTGGAAGGAAACACTTTGAGGAACTCCTGAATCTGACTTATACACTCTCTGTCTCTTGGACTGTTAATGAGGTAATTAATGACCTCTGCAGTGGGAGGTAACAGTGCCAAATGAAATTTACCCTGAAAGGCTGAAGGCTTTATTGGTGTCTGACCTACAACATACACTGGCAGCCATCCGTAAATCAGTTGGGTAAGTCCCTGGATGTGGTCATGGTGCACCAGCAGATGGTAAACTACCTCTCTTTACTCAAGTAATTGATTGATTGGGTGTCCGATGTGATTTGGGTGCGATAGTGGATTATCATAGTGAAGAGGGAGCAGGAACCTGAAAGCAAAGTGCTCATAACTAAAAGCTCTGTCAGACAAACGTGACATACAGTAGATACTACCGTCAAAAATGAGCTTCCTTTACAGGGTGTATGGGCTCAGCCATACCCTTGCTCCTCCACAGTGAAGAAGACAGTTAAGGGTCTTCAGGCATCTAATCAGGATAAAGCGATCCTGGTTACTTCCAAGATTCTTCTGTTGTAATATCTTGGATGTGATGTGCTCGCAAAATGTATTCTTGCACATTGTTGTGTCCTACTTGTGTAAAATATATGATATCATGATTCCAGAATAAAAGAGTGCTAGATTTCACACTCTCTAGGATGCATCATGGTTGGCAAGACTGAAAGGAAAACCCCCAAAGCCATTAGAAGAACACATATCATGTCAGAACTAACTGAAACAAACAGAACTACAGTCTAAAGGTTCAGAGCTGATTGATGGCGCCTGGAAAAGAAGTGTCTGTGAGTCTTAAATGTGAAAAACAGTCAACCTTAAACTGAAAATTGAGATTATGTTCTTAAGAATATTGATATTGACAATCAGCTTGTGACAAAAATGCGTAAATGTGTACATCTGGGTGTAGGTGAATAGTTTTGAAAAAGAGCAGTAATACTCCGTTATCTGCTGATAAATAAACCTGCTATGAAATTGACTGACAGTAAAATACAAGTGCAGTAACAATCTTCAACCCTCTGACCTCTCAATGATAAAGTCTTTCAAAGTATTGTGATAGTGTGATAGGGTGCTTTGAAATAAAAAAGACTCATAATTACTTCCATACCTTGTCAGTGGGGACCCTACACTCTAAAAATCAATGATTTAACAGGGTTTCTTCTAAGAAAACCAATCAACACCTCTAGATTCTGCATTGCACATCTATAGTAGAGAGTTCTGTGAGGACAGTTTATTTTCTTCTGAAAAGGCTCTCCAAACATAGCTCTGAACTGCAATCTGAAGAACACGTGTTTCACTTTTCTTGTTTTTTTGTTTTTTTAGAGTGTAGTGACCATTGCTATCAAGTATCAAGAGTTCAGAGTAAATTACAGGCCTGATAAATAAAGAGGGAAAGTCTGGCAGGGGTCTTTTCTCACTAGATTATGGTAGCAAGACCTCCTGGCTCTGTACTAGCAAGCCCCTTCAGATTGAAGGATGATTACGGGCAAAACTGCACTCTCATAATGATTAGTTAAAAGACCCGTCCTGAGTTGGCAGCAGGCCCGGTATTGTTTTCACCCGTGGTGCGCTTTGATGTCTTTGTAAGTGTGAGAGACTTCTTCAGGCTTGTTCAAAAGACTGACTTTATTTTTGTTTTGCTACTGACTCCGCACTTCTCAGGCAATTAGTGTTCAACAGAGGAGAGGACTCCAGGGAGCTATCACTAAACGACGTGTACTGTACGCTGCATAGGACCGCTCAGTGGGAAAAGGGACCACCATGAGTGAAGTCGCTTCAAACCTACACATATGCTACTCCGAGAATATTCTGTGTGACAACAGTTTAACTTTAAAAAAAGCAGTCCAGAATCTTTTCATTTTTTCAGACATTTTTATTTTCATCATATTTAGAAATATGTCCATCTCCTCGCTGGCATCGAGTGACCCCACTGTTACATCTTTTGCCTAATTTTTATGCCACCGCGCTGGCGATAGCTGTGGCTAGAGGCATTATGTTTTTGGGTTGTCTGTCTGCCTTTCCCATTCTTGTTAATGCAATTTCTCAAGAACAGCTCAAGGAAGTTTTTTCAAGTTTGGCACAAATGGCTACTTGGACTCAGCGATGAACTGATTGGATTTTGGTGGTCAGTCACTGGGACTTTGCATTAGTCTCATTCTCGTAAACATAATATCTCAAGAACACCTTGAGGGGATTTCTTAAAATTTGGCACAAACATCCACCTCTCCATCACGGATAAACTGATTCGAATTTGGTTGTCAATTGTCAAGGTCACTGTGACCCAGTCCATTGCATTCTCATGTACCCAATATCTCAAGAACACCTTAAGGGCATTTCTTCAAATTTGGTACAAATGTCCACTTGGACAAGAGTGAACTGATTAAAATTTGGTAGTCAAAGGTCAAGGTCACTGTGACCTTGTGTCAGTCTCATTCAGTCTCATAATGCAATATCTCAAAGGCCTTAAGGGGGCTTCCTTAAATTTGACACAAACGTCCACTCAGACTCAAGAATGAACTGATAAGAATTTGGCCATCAAAGGTCAAAGGTCAAGGTCAATCTGAACTTATAAATTTTGGCCATAGCTCAAGAATTTAAACACTAATTATGACAACATTTCACACAAATATCTCATAGGATAAAATTATGAAGTGATGACATTTTATATCTGAAGCTTTTATTCCTTTAATGGACAGGACAGTTTTAGATAGGGAGAGAGAGAGAGGGGGGATGACATGCAGCAAAGAGCCACAGGCTGGAATTGAACCTGTGGCCACTGCTCTATCCACCAAGCCACCGAATCCCTAGCATGTATGTTTTTACAGACATGGATGTAAACTGTGAGTGCAACTTGACTGGTTTGCGGAGGCATACAACCCTGCATGGGTAATTATGATTTTGGATATTTCCATTAGTTATAATTCCTTTCGCTGCTTCTGTGTGGTTAAACAAACCTATGGCTGCATTTAATGTGAGTAAAATAAGGACATTATTGAAAAAGAAAAGGCTTTGGACAATGATCTGTATGATGGACAGACAGTGGTCTAGGTGATTTTTGACATATCACATAGGAACCTGCTCATCAAAGGTTGACAGCATGTCAGACCTTCAATGACTATAGCCAGTGTTGGAAGGCAATCAACATTAAGTCACTGACTAGCCCCAAAAAATATGATTTTAAAGATGTTACATACTGTAGCTGATGCAAAATGGCAGCTACATATCCACCAGGGTCCTTCATGTCTTCTTGACTGATTTGCTTGAAGGAGATGACAGTAGCGGACATTTGACTATATCTTTACAGTCCAATCAAAGTTCCACTTTGGATGAAAACAATTAGCTGTTTGACTTTGCAACAAAATGGTAAAACGACAAAAAAATGGCATTATCTGCTTAGCATTATGGAATAGCAGTGGATTAAAGGCAATTAAATGGCCTCATCATAAGTCATGAAGCCTGGCAGTGGCCTTTAAAACCATGAGCACCAATGTCTGCTCAACAGCTGGCATGCTCTCATTTGTTGGCCTAAACACTGAAGGTGGAAGCTCAGTAAGTAGCTCTATCTTCCTTTTAAAGAGTGTTTGTAAGTAATATCATTAGGCTAAACGACAGCAGGTAATTAGGTACAATGTGGCTAATTGCTCTAATTATCTGATTTGAAAAACGATTGTCTCAAAGGGACATTGCAGTCTCTAGCCTTGGAATGAACCGCAGCTGTCGGCGACTGTAGCTGTATAAGAGATGGGCATAATTACAGGGTAATTCACACAAATTAGTGTCTGTCTTATGTACATGCAGCCGTGAGAGGGGAGGAAATTTGGGCAAGAAGGGGTGACGTGTGAGAATCCAACCATAAACGGTCAAGAAAAGTCCTTAAAGCAGATAAAAGGGGACATCAAAAGGTTTCTTCTAACCTTAATTCACTAGGGGCAATGCCATGTATCACAAACATTTGGTTACAGAATGCTTTACAATCACCCCATTACAGATGCAGGTATTCCCTTCTGAGAGCTGTCCATGTTTCTGGCGGTTGATGAGGGAGGGGAGAGTACAATATGCTTGTTTTTCCACAATCAGATTTGGATACCTTTGAGTAACTAGTTATTCATAATTCTATTACTTATTGTTTTAATGTAGCTGTCATCTCATTGACAGTTAAATTGGTGGTGAACCCTGTGAACTGTCTGGAATTGCATGTTACTGAAAAGTCTGATATATTCTAACTCTAGTCATGAGTGCTTTCATCTCTCTTTTATCAGCAGCTGTTCCACCTGCGGCCCAAAACACTTTTCTGATCACTGTTTTTACAAAAAAACTGTGAAACTGTGTGCCATTTTCTGTCACAACCCTGTAAGCTTGCCTTTGGCTCAGTGAGATCAGTGCATTTAAATGTGGAGTTGGGGGTATGGGCCTGCCTTTAATTCCTTTAAGGATGTGACCTCAGACACCAAAACATTGGAGGCATGTTGAGCCACTTACCACGAGGGAACTTCAGTAAGACCGGACTGTTAGTGGTGGGCACATTATTAGTGCTGATAGGAAAATTAGTGCTGATTCACTGAGATTTCCCTATGGACCTGTGCAGTGATGACTCATTCCAAACTGACTGCCTCTGTTTGTGTGATCTGTATGTGTGTTTGTGCGCCCAGGTGGTGTGTGTTCCGTTTTTGTGTCTAGTTACCAGAAGTACAAAGGGAACATGCAGACCGGTCAGTCCGTCATGCTTGTCTGCGTCATGTGTGTGATCCAAGAACCTCATCAGGCCAAGGAGTCTTAGAATATCTTCGGGATCTGCAGGCATTACAGGACGCAGTAATTTGTTCCATACAACCTTCGAAGTAGGAAATTTCTCGTCAGGCTTCCAATCTGCCTTCACTTAATTCTCAGGTAGTGCTCCCTGTGGCTGCTATCCACTTGAATGCAAACAGGCTTTAAAGGAATACTTCACCCCCCAAATGACCATTTGTATATCAATTACTCAGCCCTTGTTATGTTGAATTCTTAAAAAAAAACCTTCTTGCATGCCTCCAGTGAATGAAGCATCTGAAAATGGAGGAAATTCTTGATGAATTAAAGTAAAAGCATTCAATAACAGCAAAACTGTATCAAAAAATCAGTTTTCAAACTTCCACACAACTCAGCATTATCAGTGGTGGATCTTCCTAAAGGCACATCCCACATTCAAAAGAATCCAACATAAGGGAGAAATGATTCAAACATGTAATGCTAACATCTGTAGTAATATACTACCTCTAAGCCATCTAGTTCATCAGTAAGTGATCCTCACAGTCAGAACATGATAGAGCATTGAGTGGAGTGGAGTGTATTTCCCTCACAGTAACAAAGAACAGAACAAAGTAGTTTGTTTGTGTTATTGTATGACTTTGGTGAATGCAAACTAACCTTTAAAACCCCAGAGTCGTAGACCAGCAGCTCCTGTGTTCAGTGAGGTACAATTTATATTTTTGTCAAAGGAGTTGAGGCATGCAAAAAAAAAGTTTTCTTCATGAATTCAGTATTACACAGGGTGAGTAGTAGATATGTAAGAGGTCATTTAGGGGGTCGAGGTAATTCTTTAAAAGGTCTGATAGCCACTGCAACAGAGATCCAAACACCACGCTAGAGTTCAATCCAAAATTGACCCAGAATCCAAAAGTCAATTGACTTTTGAACTTTCACTCACTGTTAGCATTGCACACAACAGAATTTTAAGCTTGTAATTAGATGTTTATTACCAAATGCCCCTTGGGAATGGGCATCTTTTGTTATGTTTTGCTTAAACAGGCTTCTACCTTTCCAAAGTAAATCATCTTTTGTGCTGACAGTTAAGCATGATCAATTTCATTCACTGACCTCAGCGTCCATATCACTGGGGTCAGGCCCTCAGTGATTTTGACTCCAAGGTATTTGACTCTATCCACCCTCTCCACCGAGGACCCATTGATATTAAGGGGGGCGTTGTTCTTCTGCTGCTTCTTTCCACAGTCCACTATCATCTTCTTAGTTTTGCAGATGTTCAGGAGTAGGTTGTTGTCTTAATGCGCTGGTCAGATCCTCTACTTCTTTCAGGTAGGCCTTTTTGTTTTGTCTGTGATCAGGGCCAACACATAGTGTCATCAGCAAACTTGATGATGGTGCTGGAGTTGGAAGTGGCTACACAATTATGTGTGTACAGGGAGTACAGCAGGGAACTCAAAACACAACCCTGGGGTGCTCCGGTGTTAAAGGTGAAAGAGGTGTGTCAACACCTGGGGCCTGCTTGTCAGGAAGTCAGGGGTCTACTTGCACATTGAGGTGTTTAATCCCAGCTCTAGTACATTTTTAATAACGAAAAATTATGCCACACTAATACAGAAACAATCTCAGTTTTTAAGAATCTAAATTTTGCATGAGTTTTCACAAAGTGCTCATTCAACAGTGGATTCTTCAGGTCTGACTTCCTCCTCATTGTAAAGGGAAACCTGTAAGCTTAAACGAGTTACATTCTCTGTTTGTACAGTATGCTGATACAGTCCGACCACTATGATAATATACATGTCACTGGACCCTGAGGTGGATTTGAAGTGAAATATATTCAACCAGTAAAGCGCATATGTCAAATCTATTTCCTTCACATATGGAATTAACATATTTCTCTATATGTATTTCATTCATTCTCAGGTAAAAGGTCTATTTTAGGACTCAGTCATAATCACACCCAGGCTTTCCTTGCATTACCTGCCCTCTCTGACTTTCTGCTCTTTATCATGAGAAAATATTACCCAACTCATGTGGCAGAAACAATGACAAAAGGAACTAAATTATACCAAATGTGTACTTTAGATATGGATACTTACAGGTGATGACATGTCTAGGTGATGTCTAGATATCGGGTTCCTGCTGTGGCAAGATGTAGGACTCAACCCCGTGTTTGGCAGTATGTGGGTTATATTTGCTTTCTGTGGACAAGACCCTTTATTTAGGGTCTGCGTCTTATTCAAAATGTGACTATTTTAGAGTTCTTGCCTTCAGTCTTCTTGAGCATATGGGGACGGCCTTCACTCTAGTGACATGCTGTTATTCTTGATGCAGTCTTTTAAAAAGATGTCCCTGTTTGATCATTAATAGTAGTCCTGGATATCTGTGTTTAGTTATGCCAGCGCTAAAATAGCATCTTAGGAAGTATTCTCATTCTTAAAGCACTAGGGGATTCCCTCGCCTCACTACACATTTCCAGCAGCCCCCCAAAATATACAACTGCTCTTTCCTGATTATGGGCTTGACAAGGGGTGCCTCCTCGTTGGATTTTCCACTTCTGGTGCCTGAAAACAACCCCTCCTTGCAGCTCCTTCGATGCTTTGAAGAAATGGGAGAATGTAACTCCAGATCTGGTGGCATTTGAAAGGGTTCCACTGCTCTGTGTTTACATGTTCCAATGGCACTTACTGCAGATACGGGAAGGCTGGGGTGAAAAAGAAAACACACACACACACACACACACACACACACACACACACACACACACACTCTGCAAGTTGTTAAATGTTAGCATTCTTTCCAAGCACCTTCGTGCAATGTTTGGCCCTTACCTGCCATTTGTTTATTATAGAGTCAGCAGTTTAGTTCATTTAACAGGGGATTCCGTTTTTCCACTGCAAATGGTTTGTGTTTAACTGTGTTTGCTCTTTGGACAGTTGTTGTAATTCAGTCCAACAAGGGGTTGCCCATGATTTGCATGCAAGGAATTGAAATTTGCATGGACATCAAATTGCCCAGAACCAAAGCCACTGAGTGTTTTCCTCTCATAGTTACCAGAAAATGCTCAATATACAGCGTTTAAGCAAACTCATTGACCTTTTTGTGATGATGTACACAGCCACATAAAGATTTTTACCTTGCCATCCACATTACCCCCCATTCAGCTTTGTAACATGAGTCTGAATACCCATGATGAAGTCAGTATGGGACTTCCTATATTTCCTTGTCAGCAGTGAATAATACATACATAATGGCTATCGAACTTGGCAGGCTTTGATGGATCTTTCAGCAGGACTCGACTGGAGGTGCTATGTGTAGTAGAGCCTGGTGGCTTTCAGACTCTGGGATGCCGTGTTGGTTTTATCAGTTTCCTTCTTGCCAGCTGTGGAGGCCTCTTTGTCTCCATCCCTGTCTTTAATGGGCAACAGTGGCATTGAGGAAATAATGATTCATGCTTTTAATTGATGTCTTTTATGGAGGACTTCAGAAATGCATGCTTCTTTATTGGTTCGCTGGTTGCAGCACACGGAAATAGTTGTATCCTGCTGCTCCCTGTGTGGTGAAATGTGTCAGTGTGTATGTGAGCAGAATTGTCTCTTTACGTGCTGTACGTTTTGTAGAAATACAGCGGATACGGTCACCTTCAGGCCCAGGTAGCTTATTGTAAGTGTGAGATATTTTAACATCATAAAAATCGGGCTTTGAGTTACAAGTTCCCTGTGATAAGTAGCGACATCAAAGCGCATTCCCCTTGGTGTGAAGTCTGTAGTGCTTTTTAATTGATACCAGCACTTTCTTTCTTAATAACCCATCTGAGATTAGAAGCAGCCTTAATGGAATCACCCGTTGGCTTCCAAGGGAAAGAATTTGTTGGGTCGAAATCTGTTTTTGATATGGGAAGACAAATAATCAGGTCATTAAGGGTAACCATAAAGTGTGTCGGAAATTTGAGCAAAACACATGGAAAAAGCTGATTGTTGTGAGACTGGAGGAGTGCTGTGTGGCAAAGAAGCTCTTAAAACAAATGAAGCTTCTATAAATAGTGTGACGCCGAACTACAGAAAAAAAGGAAGACAATATCAGGGATGTATTTGCAAGCCAAAATAAAATAGTAAAATCGACGTTCACATATAGTTTCCATTGTGAGGAGGCTCGTATTCTTGTTTCAGACGTAGCAGACTACAAAATATGTGCCAATGTATATTTTTAGCAGCACAAGCACACATTAACTGTAATGTCTACACTGCGTAATGTGTAATGAGTTTACCTTCACATCTTATACTTTTTTTTTAGCAAATGCCTCTGGCTATTTCGGGGCCTTTCACAAGAGTGATTAACAGACACGGTGTGACAGGGGTTTGGTTTGTCCCGCCCTTTGTCGAGTGTATCTTTAAGATTGCAGCGTGGCAGGTGATGATAAAGGCGATGAATAAGTTGATCCACCCTCACACTCATTATCCGACCATCCACAGCACAAAGTCAGAAGGTCCTGGGTGTGAGCACAGTGGAGTGGAGGACAAAGCTTCCAGAGCCACATGGTTGTTATCTGCCTGCTCCACTTCCTTGAGACATGTGGGGCCTTTTGTTATGCAGCTTTCAATGCCAATATCTCAGTTTATGGGATGTGTTGACCGAGAATTAGCACACGTCTCGTGATGACGCACGCATTTGATTTGATCTGTTGAAGCCAATTTGTTTCTTTTTCTGTGTTTCTAATAAATCAGTATTCCTGAGGCACTGGATTTTGTAAATGGAAATAAGATGTTCTTTAAATGAAATATCCACTATTAGGAAAAAAGATGCCATCTGTCATTAGAAAATAATTGCGACATACAGTGATTGTAGTGCTTTACCTCATTTTGTAGTCACATCCACTATATTTTAGAGAAACCACACGCGTACATCTCAAGGAAAATGTTTTCCAAAATGGATATAAAAAGCATTGTGGAATTTATCTCTGCAATATCTTTTGATAATGATTGGATCCAGTGCCTGAAAAAAGAAACAACAACACATATGCACATTATCAGGATATGATAGCATCAGGCATCTGCTAACTGAGTTACTGAGTGGAACTTATTACCGTCTTAAGAAAAAAGAGTTCCAGTGATTAACTGTGGATTATACAACAGGTAGTTACAGCCAAGCAATCTGAGTTATCACATAAACATAAACAGACTGCGCACTACAGACACACACACGGGAAAATACAAGCAGAAAAACAACACTTGACTTTCCTGCTCAGTGATCATTCATTATATTGTAATGATAGAAAGAAAAGACAGCTTGTAACTTTAAAGGTCATGTGTCAGATTCATGGAGCGACTAGGAAAATCAGAGTAGGGGATAGGAACAGGATGTGTTTTCCACTCTGTCAGCACTTATCACTGAGTTGCCCTTGAGCAAGGCATTGTTAACTGCTCTGGTTGATTTACTGAGTGGCTGAGGATAGACCATACAGCCCACATCCACATGTGCATGCTTCTTGACTCCACACTATCACAGCCTCTTTCACAGACCACTGGTATATAGACTTGCCAGGATAAATACGGCTTTAGTGCACATGTATTGTGTTATCTAGGCAGTGTGCTACCACTGATATTAAGTATTGCTCCAAATTCATCACAGGCTTTCCAAAGAGGACTTAAAATACATCCCCTGATCCCACAAATACCCACTAAATCTCTTGAATCATCCAGTTTAATAGTATGCAAACCATTTCAATCCTTGTGGGGAGGATTTAAACAGATTTTATTAAACTGATAAAAGTCAGACACCATTTCATTATAGATACCTCAAGCCTGCTTAGTTTTTTTCCAATAGCGAAGGAGGCAAACTCACATTAAGCCGTTACGATTAATTTACCAAAACATTTGAATGTGATCAAGGTTAATTTCCTCTCAAGAAATGGCTCCCCCCGTTGTGGCATTTGCCACTTTCCAAATCAAAACCATTGTACCTGTAAAACCCTGAGACATTTCTGGTCCTGGTTTTAACAGAGAGCTGCTTGTTGTGCTAATGCACACGAGGCGACTGTTTACGGTGGTGTTTCCCCAGCGAGCCTGTAGTACTGCCGGAGCACTTGTTTTGTTTTGTTTTTGTTCTGGATTTTGGAAAGAATGTGTTTCCAACGTAGACGACCCATGCCAAAGACGCCTTGATGATGCCTCGTCCTACACAACCACTCCCAGATGCTGAGCGAGTTTTACGAATACACTTTCCTCATTATTTGGGGCTTTACTTGTTTGGCATCACGCTGGCCATGTTCACCAAAGCACAGAAATTAGTAGGTTTTTATGATAAAATGTGGGAAAGTCAAAACCTTCAGATTTGGGCTCTACTTCAAAGTTTGTGAGCAGAACAATGTCATGGTAGAGGGTATGTGAAATGAGTGATGCCAGTGAAGGAAAAGAAAAACAGATGCACGTCAGGAGCACGATGTGTAAATAATAATTATAGAATTTCTTGTCAGTGTTTCCTCTTGCAGTTGTAAAATGATGCAATGTACTTGAGAAGGAGAGAAATATATTTTGCTTTGGTCAAGACAACAGTCCTTTGTTGATATAAGCATCAAATAATTTATTTATTTTTTAATAGAAATTTAAATTAGAGCAATTGATGTTACGGAAATTTGAGGTCTTACTTATATTTATACAGCATGCAACTTAATGGCAGAATTCAAGGCTGGCTAATAATGCACAGTTTAATACATTCAAAGACAAAAATTTAAAAGATTTATTTCCTTTAAAGCTCATCGCACCCTCCCCTACTCTAAACGACATAGCTTCCAACCCACAACTGTACACTTAACACCGTTTCTTCCATGATATAGACAGCCACAAGCTGCACCTCGGGTCGGTGCTCATTTAATGACGTAACCCTTTTAGAGCATGGTTCTGCTGGTTCCTCCTCAGCCAAGTGGGATATCCAAGCCCAATACCTGTGGGTTTTGGGGTAAAAGGAGAAGTGTTTCTTTGCATGCAGCATTAATTTGCACTGTATGAAACACGCTGCGGTAATTTGACGGCTCAAAATAGATTCCCAGTGTGGAATAACTGTGGGAAATGGAATTGTGTTTGGTTATAAATTCAATAGCGTTATGGTTATTTTTTTTACTTCCTTTTTTTCTGTGCTTGCTTTTTTTAGAGTGAATGAAACTACATTAAATATATTTAAGCGTAGAGAGCCAATTTGATGGTGAAGATATAGATAAAGATATCTTGTAATATTACGATTAACATAGAATCATAAATATTGGAAACTGATTTGTAAGTGACTGGATCTTGTGTTTAATTCTGCTATGCTTGCAGTTAAGCAGCTGATTTCATGATTTTAAATTTCTTTGTGTCAGTAGCATATCTTTTATGGGTGCACGTCCAGCAGGCACTTTCTTTTTTTATGGCTTTTGTTAGTTACAAATAATGGGGTGCATGCTGCAGTATGAAACATTGGGATCTAAGACTTACTTGCACTTATTTGACATTGCATACTGTATTGCCTTTTCAAGCAATCCTTGAGCTCTTTGCTTTCATTGTCATTCTGGAGCTGCAGACACAGTGTGAAAGGAATGAAAGCTTGAAGCATTTTACATTATATGCTTATAATATGCCAGATTCTGTGATATCTTCTGTGTTTCAGCACTGGTTTTTTGAGAAATCACCTGTCAGTCATCTGCGTAGAGGTTTGTCCTTTGACATTTTGAAAAACAGTTTTTGTCAACTACCCAGCTCTTCTTTGCCTTATTTCAGCCAATTAGAAATGTAGCCACATCCCATCCTGTGCACCAGGGATTTCCATGCATGTATCAAACAAATGTGATGTAAAATGGAAAAACGTTGGGTTTTATTGTGTTCGCTGAGCAGTCCCTGCCACATAGAAACTATCTCTGTGATCAGTTGGTCAAGCTGGAGTCACACAGCCCAAGCAGTCTCCATCATGGCCCACATCATTACAATGTTTAATCTCACCCCCAAACACAGCGACACAGTGTCTCCTGACATGTACTCTAACATTTTCACAACAAACAGGTGATTAGCATCAGAGGGGAAACAAATGGCGGACCCGATTCGGAACCAGCGCCGCTCCTTATGGGGAAGATTACTGGCAGGTGGGGTTAATTGGCGAACAATGGCCCAGTCCAGGGTTTGAAGGGTAGATGATTGCTGACAGATGGAAGCCTCCGAGTCCAAGAAGCCTCCGAGACCAAGAGGTGGGAGAGGAGGACGGGAATTTGGGGGGCCGATGGGAGGAGGGCAGCGCCATTGCTACCAGGCGGATGAAAGTGCGGCATGATGTCAGCCTGACTCAGCGTACACATCCACTCTTGCTGTGGCCTTAAGCTAGGCTGATGTAATGCCCCCCACCCTAATGTAGGGCAGGGTTATGTTTTGCCGAGGGGGATGGAAGGGTCACAAGGACCAACTGAACTAGATAAGTGTAGACGGGCGCCACCAGAAGCTGCCCAGCTTAAAGACTAAGTATGCTATCAGGTGAAGCCATCCTTGAGAGCTTCCTGCTGGACATGTGCTTCGACATGTGTCTCTTTGCTGGCTGTGGTTATTTACTTTGACCCTTGTTGTGTCTAATGTATGTACTTTTGCCTCTAATAAGCAGCCAGCTTACAAAAACGACCACGTCAGTAAAGGGTACTGGGTATCAATATATATAATTTGGTAATGGCTGATGGTCAGTCAGTGTTTGTAATTTGTAAATGCAATTTTTCCTTTTTACGTATTTTATTGAATTTACTTATTTATTCTTGTTCATTTAAATGCCCTGTAATTTTTGACGCTGCAATTTTATTCATATTAGACTGAAAAAACAACATTTAGACCAACATAAAAAAATAAAAACACTCCAGTGCGACCAAAGCTAATGAGTTTTTTTGATAGGTGTCATGTTGGATAATATGTGATATTTAATTTAAAAAAAAAAAAACTTTTTTAAGAGGAATTTTCTTACAAATTAATGGCCCTGAAAACCTTAGTCCTAATGATAATCCTTTGATATTTCTTGATGTTGTTGTTTCAACAAGCAGGAAGTGGGTCAACTATCAATAAGTCTTCACAGCCCACACTTAGACAGTCACTCTGCCAGCCTGTGTGCAGCTACCACACACATTTTGAGGAATTATAGGGGTCAGTTAAATTCAAAATACTATATAGCAGCACAGTGAGAGTTTTCCTCATATTTACACCATATTCTTTCAGAAATACAGAAATTGAGCTACACGGATATGGTGACCTGTTCTGGTTGAACCCTGACTCTATCAGAATAGGGTACAGGATTGTCTTAAGCTCTAGTGACCCCGAAGAGCATACACTAATATTTAAGAAATTTGATAGATTAAATATGACTTGTATGTTTAGTTACACAAATTACACACTACCTCTCCTGCATCTAAAAAAATAAAGTGGGGGTTCTGGAGTCCAGTTCAGATATTAACTCAGGGTGTCAGGGTGATCCTGATGTTACAGTTTCAATACAACTTCAATTCTCTATCCATGCCCAACAATCAGTGTATTTTGATCCACCTGTTTCTGCATTTTCAGTCTGTTGCATAAAAAAAAATGTGTGGAAACAAACTTGAAATAGCGAAAAACAGATGTTGCCCTCGGCTGTGGTGGAAATGTTTGCGCACTGATAAAAGCAGACTCATGATGTACATGAAACACGTGACTTAAAATGCTAAAAATAGCGGCAGACCAAAATATCAGCTCTGCTCTGTTTGAAGCCGTGAGAAGAATGTAACATTCTTAAAATAAATAGATGAAACAAACATAAATGCCATATTTCCACCATGTTTTACACGTGATTTTTAAATGTTTGAGATTTGACTGGCTGTCCTCTAACTGAAGTAATCTCATTGCACACTCTTCTTCTGATGTGGTTCTGACATCAGCAGTTTATCTCGATAGACCAAATCCTGATTTTTACATAGCAGTTGAGGATAGAAGCATCCTTTTTTTTTTAAACTGTCAAAATGTTTTAATTTTACACTTTATTACATTTCATCAGAAAAAAATCTGAAACTTGTCTTGCATTCTGGGATGTCATCTGTTTAACATAAATACACATACATACAAAAATTCAAAACAACATTTAGACTAACAACAAAACCGTACTACAAACACTACAAATCAGACATTACAATTTTTTTTGATTAAATGGCTAACACATGGCTAATAAGACCAAAACGTCAATTCAAAATGTAACTTTCTGTCTAAAGTAAGAGAACCCAGAAGTCAGCCAGATGCAGACCTGTTTATAAACCAATTGTGGCATCAGAGAAGAACAACTGCTCTCACCACGTATGTATGATGCCCAGTCAACGATGACGAAATCAAGCGGCTTCTGGGAAACACAAGATACAGGGAAATGTAATTACAGATTGAGATGCAGCTATAATTAAACATTTCCAAGGGAGTGGTGGTACACCTGGAATGCCTCCCGAGTGGAAGTAACACTGAGAGCCTCATCAGCATGGCGCCATAATGATTTTAACACTGGGCTTTATTCCGGCTGTTACCATAGCAGAGTCTGGATCCATACAGCTGGCAATTACTTTAGAGGCAGACCAGAATAGATAGAGTGAGACAGGCAGAATGCAACTGAGATAGTTAGATAGAGGGAGAGAGACAAAGGAGAGAGACACACACACGGAGAGTCCGACCAATCTTCAGGTGTTAAGATATGGATTACTGCCAGGAGTGGAGACAGTGAGGGGTATCCCCCATTCAAGAAGTAACAGACAGTAGGAGGTACATGTTGTGTATGTTATTTAAAAGCTGCTGAGTTACAGTCTAACCAAAGAATATGACTTTTTTTAATTCAATTTAAAAAAAGGTGGTGATGTCAAGCTAATTTTTTCTGATTAAAAAGTATAAAATAGACATGCTTTAGTTTATTTTTAGGTTGTTTTTTTAATGCTCTAACTCTCTGACCAGCTGAATGTTGTCACCTCCATGTATGTCATTTTTTTAGTTATTATTTTGATGTGACAACAGTACTGAATTTCATCTTTGTAGTGGATACAGATTAATAAATATATCATAAGCCGACCATAGCAAGTAAAAACAAAACGACACATTGACACTGAAAATAGTAAATATACACAAAGACCCGCTGGATTAAAGAAAGAAAAGTACCTAATTATTTATTTAATTATTTGCAGTCTTATTTTGCGCCGCTCTGCTTTGCTGCCCTTGATACCAGAAACAGATGAACTAATTTCACACAGTTATTCCAGCATAAACATCTGCTGTAATTTTCAGCTCTTCTCAATCAGACGAACATCAACTGTTGCCCAAATTACCCGGCTGCTCATTTTCCCATGATGCCACTCTGGTCTTTGACGCAATTAAAAATTCCAACATAATGACCTCAGCGAGAGATCAACACCAAAAATGTATTTGTGTTAGTGTTACAGCGAGGTTACTACACAAAAACAGTGACATATAGTGAAGTATAACCCACTTCCCTCCACCATTTCCTTCGGCGCCACCACTTTAATTTATCAAAAAACCAGAAGATGTCCAACAGCAATAATTTCAGACATCGACATAAATTTATTTTTAGAACATGATTATGGCAGTTGCTACACATTTTCCACCGAGCAAAAGGGGGTCTGCACTTTGCAAAATGTTTCTTTTTCTTTTGCGCAAAAATGTGACCATACTCTAAACTGTCTTGCACAGGACTAGCTGGCCCTGCTGTTCTGTAGCTGAGCAACATGCAAACACACAAAGCTTCATTTGTAAAGCAGACGGCTCGGTTATATGATACCCTTCCACTTTAGTCATGGTCTGGGTTCCTGGTTTTCTTATCCATGGCAGCAGGGCAAAAATGGAAAGTATGAATTCAATTTATTGTATTTTTCAGCTTTTCTGTATCCCAAAATAACTTTCCACTCATTGTGCCATGAGTATATATTTTTAGCATCTAGAAAATACTCTCCAAATAAAATATCCCCCTTGTTTTCAGCTTAAATTGAATGCATTTGGATATGCTATAGAAGTGTGTCAACTCTGCTCAGTATCCTGTGGCCTGAGGTCATTCCTGAATGTGATTGGCTGAGGACAGCTTTTAACCACTGGTCTAAATTAATCTGCTACATGATTTGAGCATCTTATATGCATGTGTGAATAACATATCTCATTGCAAATTTCACTGTTTTGCCCAGCAGTACCAGGACATTCTGTCCCTCGGATTTCTTCCTTTGGGTTTGTGTTGCTGGTTAGTTGGTGTGCTTTTCTGTCTGTTCGACCACAATGCAGAAACAGACGGAAAGTGAAAGTGCACAAGAGTGCAAGAAAGAGAAAGCAAATGTGCAGCCATACTAAAACAGAAACTTTGCTTGGCACTTACAGTATATTACAGTATTTCTGAGTTAATGGTTTGGCAGTGGTGTCTATGGAGCACTTAGATTAAGTGTTGTTAAACAGTGATGAGCAAACTGTGATAGCACTGCTCAGGAAACCAGCATCATAGCGAAAAGAGAAAGGGTCCCCTTTAACCTCAGGTCAGGCAACTCAAACATTCATGAAGATCTGAAAATAATACTAGTTGCATCCTTATTATGTAACTGCTAATGGCAAAGATTAGACAGCCGATAAAAAGTCTGTCAAACTGTCAGTCATTATAAAGTTTCCAGCAATCACAAGGTGAACACCATCAAAATGAGAAAGCAAAAAGAGGATAAACTAGAAAATCAAGTTAGCTTTCCAAGCAAAAAAAGCACACTATGTAGATTTAATTTAGATTTATTAATTTATAAGGTCAATGCACATTAATTAACATTTCTATAAATGTGCCAGTGTTAGCCAGCTTGCCAATTTTCAACTGCAGTCCTTTGGCGAGATCCAATAAAAGGATAAAAAAATCACAGGGGAAAGACAGCATAGAGACATAAACACAGCATTAACAACAGCAATAAGAGACTGTCAAGATAGAGCAGGAGCCATGCAAAGCAACAAGCAATAGCAAAGCACCGGTACAATACAAGAACACAACAACAACAAACAGCATGTTAGCACAAACAGACATGCAAGCAACAAGAAGCACCGACACACAGCTTAGCATTACATGCAGAGCAGCAATAGGAAATAAAAAGAGACACAACGCAATAGTCATTATGAATGGTCAAATGCGTCAGAGCACAAGCCATGCGACAGAAAGTTATCTATGCTGTTGATAAAAGATGTGATTGGTTGTCACCACAACTGAAAAAAAAGCAGGGACAGCTTTATTCTGCTACTGCACTCAACGCAAGCTAAATATTTACATGCAAAATCACACCGATTAATATGTTACACATCATTATTACAGCCCATCCAGTGTATGTCAGGATGTTTGCAGGTCGTGCACATTATCCAACAGGCCGTGCACTTGCGGCGTCGTTTGATCTTTCGAGAAAAGGAAACATTACCTCAGCCGTTCACCAGAAAAAACACAGACTCTGGTCAGTTGTTTACATTTGATTTTTCACTGAAAAGGTGAAGAGAAGAGAGGGAGAGATTGTGGTTGAAAAAATGTGGAAGGGGGCTCAGATGAACTAATATTTCAGTAAATGTAAAATCAGCTGGGTTTATTTTAAAGCAGCCCTTTATTTTTATAGTAATTTGTGCCGCTCATTTCATAATGTTAGTCTTGGACCCGGCTTGGTGAGAGTGCAGAGCCGCGTTAGATTAGCCATCTGCACAGTGTAAACACAGACCGATTCTGCTAAGAAAAGAAGTGCAGGGATGAGATGATGTGAGCGCTATCTTGTTGAAGTCACATGCGGGATCAGTGGCATTACTTAGGCTTTATGTTCACACATCACGCTGAGCCATGTAAATGAGAGAGGCAATTGACTTAGGCAGAGTCAATCCCCTGCACGACTATGATTGACTATAATTAAATCATGTGTGCATACCTACGTACAGCCTGGGCTCGGCCACATCAAAACAGTGTGAACGTTTCCCTGCTCAGAGAGAAGCTGAACCTGATGAGCACATGGCAAGGGCGTTGTCCATTAAAGAAAACCCCTGAGTTTTCTCAGAGCTTTCTGGGTTTGTAGAGCTGCTTTTTAGGTGGTCCTGCGGAAAGTCAGGCACCGGAGGGCTCTCAGGGTCTGTACAGTGTTGAACTTTTTTCCCCAGTGTAAAGGCTAAATGTTATTTTTCTCTCCTTTCTCTGCCTCGCTATTCAACTTGTTTTCCCTCGCAGTTGCCTTAATGAGACATCAAACAGCAGCGAGCCGCAGCTGTGATTTGGTGAAATGATTGGACTGGAGCTGCTGGTGTGTGCCAGTGTTGGGTGAAACATGCATGTTAGTGTTGAGTTAGTGGGTATGGTAAAATGAGAACGTCCCCTTGGTTTCAGTTCAGCACGTCTGCTGTGATGTAATACAAAGCTGGAGTAGTGTGAGATAGGTTCATTCTCAGATTACAGATGACTATCTTGTCGAGAGGTTGTAGGTTCTAACCTAAAATCGAATTAAGTAACAGGGTAACAGTGAGTTAAAAGAATATTACAGATTTCATTTTTTCCTTTTGTGGAAGTAACCATGAGCATGACTACGGCAGACTGCCTCTGGATAACAGCATCAGAAGGGCCTGAGTACAAAATGAACATACAACAAGATGAGGCGGTTATCATTAAATGTAGCAGAAACTGCATTACAGTCTTCTCGCACTCTCTCATGTAATGTGAGATGAAAGCAGCCCCGAAAAATCTCTTCATTTCCTCTTCTCTTCCTCTCGCACATGGGAAACTTTGAAGTCCATCTTGCTGACACAACGTCCTTTCCAACCAGGAAAGGGAGGGTTTTCATTGTTTCTCAGATCATATGTAAAGTTCAATGTCTGAGACTGAGGTTGTTTTTTTTTTGGTTTTTTTTTAACGTATTTATTTTATTCTGACCTCAATTTTGCACTTATATAAGAAAACTCCAACAACTGATTTGTACTGTAAAGAAATGGCCAATTAGTTTATATATTTGTATTTATAGAGAAGGTTTGGATGGATGATATGTAAAAGGTGGCTACGGTTAATTTTAAATCAAATAAGAATACATTTGTCATAATTTCAGTGGAAAGTAAATGGATGTAGGTAGTAGGGCTGTAGTCAACCAAAGAAAATCTTGGTCGACTGAAGTCGTACATAATCTTCAACTAATGGATTAGTCGTGGGGAGAAAAAAAAATCTGCACGTTATTTTTACTTCTGTGGTAGTGCGTCTGTCACTCTGCAGTTGCACCTCCAAAACGCTAGTCGGCGGTGGAGGACTGTGTTAAGTGCTGTAAA
Organism: Epinephelus moara; assembly: GCF_006386435.1. Taxonomy (NCBI): domain Eukaryota; kingdom Metazoa; phylum Chordata; class Actinopteri; order Perciformes; family Serranidae; genus Epinephelus; species Epinephelus moara. The sequence goes on from NC_065515.1 coordinate 21,177,653, forward strand.
GTTTAGTTCAAATCACACTTTATTTATATAGTTGATTCAAAACACACATTAAACATGGCTTAATAGAGACAATTTCAAACACAAGTACGCAAATTGGCTTCACTATAAATCGCACCATTTACAGACAAGCTTGTCTTTATCTGGACACATTTCCCCCACCAATACAACATGCTACCGTTATTAGCACAAGCCTATGGCATTTTACATTGTATAAATTAGCCTAGCGTTTAGCGATCTTTCCCTCTTCTCATATAAAACCAGGGACAACAGCAGCATTCAACAAAGGTAACGGCACTCACTGTGGCTCCATTACAACTCACAAGTTTCACCAACAAACAACTGTCTTATACTAAACACGTTTTCCAAGCAAATTCAACATGCTAACGTTATTAGCGCCAGCGTAAGGCATTTTACATTGTATAAATTAGCCTAGCGACGAGCGGAGATTTCCTCTGCTCATATGAAGCCAGGATAAATCCCTAAAGGATAAATCACACACAAGACTTAAAATGCTATTTTAGTGGAGGCTTTACTGTCTTCAAAATTTATTGTTTCTTATCTGTGAAATCCAAGTAAATACAAGCTTAGTTTCCACTGAGGGAAATGGTGTCAGTATACAGTGACAGACCGGAGGTCTGCGTCACTGAGACGCTGAGCTAGGGTGGGCAAGTTCAACTTTGTGTAAACAAACTTAGCCTGCCCCCCCCCCGCCACAGGAAATAATGGATTAATCCTGGAAAGCTATTGATGTAGCACTTTTCTCTTTATGAAAGTAACACGGCGATTATTCCACCAATAAGAATTTGGTCGGACGAAAGCATAGCGACCAAATAATCGACCAGGAGACTACAGCCCTAGTAGGTAGTACTGCAAACTCTTTCTTAATTTTTAATGTCATTGCTGTCCAGTTAAAACAACATCATTTCAAATTTGTTAAAAAGCTGATGTTTTCAAGATTAATGGTTTTCACAAGATAGTAACTATTTTTTTTTTACATTTGGGGTGAATACTGTTTTTACATTTCATCAATATTAGCACTATCATGTCCCAATCTACGGGCTGAAACCTGAGTAGTCACAAGCTCCAGCCCAGTTTCACTCTAATCCTATTAAGAGCGTTGTCACCTTTTAAATATTTGACTTTACGAGTTAACTAGGAGTGCCTAAACACAGCATTTGTTTTTGTCTCTGTGAGGCACCTAATTTTTGGGTAGAGGCACAGGTCCTGCCTGGTGCAGTCACAGGTGCTGTCAGACAAGTTTAACTCTGTCAGAATTATTAATGCCAAACTGACACAGAGAGAATTCACCTAGGGCACGGAAATAATAACCTTTGGCAGCTATCGCGCACAGCATGTCAAGTAATTAACTAAAGCTCATGTCACAGGGACAAGGAGCTTAATAAGAGCAGGACACGTGGCTGAGTTGAAAAGTGTTTTGTATGATTATTAATCAAAATGTTTGCCTCACAGGAGGACATTCATTTTCTCTGTCATTCACTTTTTAGCATAGTGTTAATCTAAAAATCGAATCATACTTAATAGGACATATATGTATTTGTATTGAGTCAGTGAATTAGAAAGCATTTGCCAGAAGAGTAGATGACATACACTCCCCCTGCTTCTAACATTATTACAGAGGAATCAGATTATTTGATTTTGTGTAGTAAACACATTCCAGACATTGTTACAGATTTGCCCTGTCATGTTTCTCCTCGACTGCACTTTCCCCCTAAACAGGTTAAGTCATTCTATTCGTTTGCGTCGATGGATCATCTTATGCTGTGATACCACACTGTGGCACCGAGTCACTGTTTTCTTCCCAGGCGCTGATTTGCTTTCACTCCCTCCATCAGCTCCCTGTGAGCTCATTCTACGTTTGCCAATTTGAAATGTTCTTCTTTGTAAGTAGCCTCTGAATATTTCCAGTGTGGGATATGTTAAAACGACCCCACCAGCGATCACTGTTCTTTATACTGCAAAGAAAGGACATCCAATCACGGGTTGGCTTGGTGACACAAACAGAGGAGATGCTTTGGGTTGCACAGTAGAAAACTTTTTTTTTTCCTTCTTCTTTTGTGAATGCTGTTTAGTAACGCGGAGAAACGGTTGTCTTGGTTGGGTTTTTGTGTACTGTTTGTATATTTGCGCTGTGCTGATCTCAAGGGAGGAAACCGTGAGTAATTATCACTGCAAGGTTGAATAATAATAAGTTTTGCTCCACATTTAATCTTGCATAGTGACTGATAGTAAATTACAGCACAGCATTTGTTTAAAAGATTATACTGCGGATGATCTAAGCATTTGGTTTACAGAATGACTGATTTACTCATGATCAGTTTAACAGACTGAATCCAGTAGTTATTTACTTTGGAGTAACATCACACTGTAGCAGCCCACCTAGACTGGATGAATTTAAAATCAAATTACAGGAAATCATGTTTTAAATACTGCAATGTAAGGAAAGAAATATTCAGTGCCTGACAGAGCTGTTTTATCAACACCAGATTATAACAATATATTTTTAATGTCAGTATCTAATAATTTCTTCCTTTGCAAAGAAGCCCATTATGCACTTATGGCTTATTCTATCCTCCAGTGTCTTCCCTTTTATGTTTTTTCCCCCATTATATTTGCCTACTGCGACTGATTTATCCCCTCCTGAGGGATCTACATCTGATCATAATCCATTGACGACTATTTTTCCCTGCTGCGTCTCACCAAAGCATAGTGACACGTAAATACACAGAGAGCAGCAGGGAAGTCGTCCGTGGGAGCGAAGAGTAGAGGGACAATAAGAAATGAAAAGAGAAAAGGATGGAAGGATGGTGTCATATAGCCATGGGGACCCGTGGAGAAGCTTTCTTCCATCATAAAAGCTGAATAATGACCTCAGCTGGTTCTTTTCATCACTAAATTGCAGCAATTAACTTCAGATTAATCATCATCATCCCTTTCACTGAGAGGTAGACCATATTAGATGAAGATTAGTAGAATGTCCTCTAATGGTTGACGAAATCCTACTAGTTTGTGGCAGTGGTTGCCTTTCAAGTTCATGACATCTTTGCGTTTTAAGTTCAAAGGGTTCTTTCACACCTAACCTGTTTGGTTTGGTTGAAATGAACTCAGGTCCATTTGCCCGGTTAGTATGGTTCAGTTGAGCTGGTATAAGAGCTGTCCACCGAACCCTGGTGCGGAACCAAACAACCAAACCAAGGTCCCATTTATACGACAACGATTTCAACTGAAAGCGGTAAACTTTAGTTGCGTTTTGGCCGATCGTTTACACGACAGCGGCGTTTTGGGTGCCTGAAAACGCAGCGTTTTGAAAACGGGTTCCAGAGTGCAATTTTTTGGAAACAGCACCGTCTCTGTTGTCATGTAAACTTACAATATGCAGTTCCTCTGAAAACGGAGACTTTTCGCACATGCGGATTATGGTTCCGGTCACTAGACATGCGCGAGAAAGTCGACCATCACAACAACAATGGTGGACTCCTGAGCTCTGCATTTGCTGCTCACCCTGTTGAATTTATCAACGCTTCCCCATCATAGTGTAGATTTACTGTAGCAACTGCACCTTATCGTCCGTTCAGACAAACGTTCGTGCAGTTGCGATTTTGTTTGTTTATACATCGCCGCTCTGTAGAAGGAAGCATAAGCGTCACACCGCCAGCTACTGGCCTGGCATGTGTACTGCAGCGTTTTTGGCCATTTTTGCGGATCTGTGTGTGCGGCAATTATTATCAAAACGTTGTCGTCTAAACGCGGAACTTTTTTCAAAATGAAAATGAGAAACGATTCTGTTTTCAGTGGATCGTTTTCGTGTAAACATGGCCCAAGTCCGCCTGAAAAGGTAGGCCTCAGTTCGCTGTCAGTGGACTCTGGTGAGGTTCGTTTCTGATGTGAAGCAACGAACCAACCACAGGATTTTATGTGATTTTAGCATATTTTCAAAAGCTAAACTACTAATAAATCCATCTGCTTATTATGAAATCTGTCCGCGACCCTATGATCCTCATAAGGTCACGTATATAACCTATTTATGCAAATCATTTAGTCACCATGGTAACACGTATGCACTTCAGCAGAGGTATTTTCCCTGCTTAATAGGTCAAAGGCTGTTGAAATTGCTGTGCTCGTATCCTACGTCGTGTGCTTTGTCAGTTCATTAAGTTTATTAAAAAGTGAGTGACTGGGATCCCACAGTAATAACCCCTGAACCATTACAGTACAAGATGCTTCCTTGTTGTCCAGTCTCTAACTGTTCGTCATTATTCATAGCATGCAGTGGATTTGCAGTGCAGTAATACTAATTATGCTTATAATTAGTTATTTCCTTGTGTGGTCTTTGTGACACCAATGAACATAAATATACAGGCCAGAAGTGCTGCATAGGCCTATGCTAGTCACTGGAATTTGATTTCCCTATGTGGATCCTGATGATGCAGAAAGACAATTGCCAATTTTATCTACAAGTGCACATCACACACTGAGCGAGCCGCCTGTTAATGACGCTGTCGGCAAAGCAGTAATGATTGTGCTAAGTGGCTAATGGGCATGTAGCTACTTCCATGTTTCAGATGATACGTCATGTTCGTAGTCGACCAATGAAGATGAGTTTACATATCACCTTGAGTTCGTCCTTCACCTTCTCAAAATGATCCCACACTTTGGATTTCCTGCTCGACATGTTATTAACTAGCCTGTGTAATAACCACACGTACCAGCCATGTAAAATCGGGGCCGTACACATGTCTTTAACCACCTGGAAAACGTGAAGTTGGGCGCTGGGCGCTACTCTTGTGACTTTTCTGTGCCAGCTTTCAAGAGCCCGGCAGCAGGTTGCGTCTGAGCCCTGCACCAAAATGATCAACTTTTCCATATTTATCAGACTGAATATTTATGGAAGAAGGGAAAGATATCTGTTGGCTGTGATTGGTTTGTAACATGACTCCTGTCTGACTGCTGAACGTGGCCTGTGTCCGTATCTGTCCTTTCAAATTAAAGTTCCACATGGTCCAGTCATAGGGGCTTTTGATTTATTTTGACAAGGCCCAGCTCTGAATAGAGTTTCACATTAGTTTGTTTGTTTGAATATTTTTGTCTTTTTTTTTCTGTGACTAAGCGACCAAGGAAATCTTGCCGACTAATGACCTTTTTGGTCAACTAACGTTTGGTTGACTATTAGGGGGCAGCCCTACATGTAGGTAACCTCTAAAATGAGTCAGCAGATATACTCTTATCTTCTTGCACACTCATGCAGATTCAGTAAGCTCCTGCCCTCCATTCCTTCCTTTCATGTCAGTATATTTTCTATGGAGGATGTTTGCTTTCACCTCTGTGGCCCAGATACCACTCTACTTCAAAAAAAGGAGTCTGTCCTTTGGTCGGAGGCGAGGCAAAGGGAGCAAAATGGGACTAACTTACGGTTGTGTAGCTGTTGGTGCATGATCTCTTTTTATACTTAGCATCATGAGCATGTGATGCACAGGTGCACCCCAAGATGCTTTTATTCTAAGACCCCATCCATGTGAATAAGCATCAATGCAGATTTTAGATTTAACGGTATAAACATGAGGGTACTGTTACAGTCACACAGTAAAGGGGACTGGAGGAAATAGAAAGGGGAAAATGGAGCACTGTGAAAAAGGAGAATGCATAATTAGCCAGTGAAAAGCTCTGTTTACCATATACTGTCATATTTGTTGTGTTAGTGTAATTATTGTAAGACTTACAACTTAAATAAAGCTGTCATTTAAACCTTTATAGCCTCAGGCAACCCTGTATCCTAATCTGACATCTGACATTGCATAACAACGCTGAGCTCCTTTCAAGTCTGTTCTTCTCTTAAACACCTGTCAACTCCATTATATTATATCTGAACAGACATGAGATGTTGCATCAAAAAATGGTATCTTTTTCTCCAAACTTAGGGTGCTTTCACTAATCACTGTATATGCAGGACAAATGATCTGATGATGTGAGAGATGTCTGTGCCAACCCACGCAAAACCTTAGGTGTGTACACTGGGATCTGTTACGCACCACCCGTGAACCCCAGATGCACAAACACAGAAACAGTAATGTGATCCGCCATCTTTTCCCCACTAGGCAGATTTATGCACATAAATCATTTCCTACGCTGTGTTTTGGGGGATTTATAGCAATAATAGGCCATCTCTGCCATTCCCATCCTGTTCCCTCCCTGGGAAAAAACCTCACAGGTCTTAACTTTTGGTCACATCAGGTTTCCAATTGCAACGTTACCTTTTCCTAACCTCACGGCCCCTAAACCTAATCATGTGTTTCCATGGAGTTACCTGCCCAATCTAATCTCAGAGAGCTTTGAAACAGTGGCAGGCCGGTGCTAACAATGTTTTGGAACCCGTCCACGTGACCCCTCTCTGCTGTTTGATCGTGTTGGTTTTTCTGGGAGGGTCTGCTGGTAAAACACGGAGACTGCTTGTACAATAATATCGCCACTGTCACGTCTAATAGATGTCTTGATTGTGTGTGTCATTTGCAGCTGTGAAGATCATTATTGTTTTGTCTATTGCAAAGGTACTTTTTGCTGCATGTAATGTGGCAGATTGTGGAACAAGGAGAGGTTTTTGTCGTTTACTTTGATTTGCAGCCAGGCTGATACGTGACATTGCCATGTTCAGAGTTGAACAGTCGGCTGTAGGTGTGAACGTCTATCACACAAAGTGCCATTAAGAAATGATTTTTCAGTTTGATGTGTTAAATACAACATCAGTGTCAGTGTGCTTGGTCATCATCATGATCTGCTGAAATGTTGTTTCAGAGTCAAACACTCTCAGTTTCTGAGAACTGCATCTTTGCAAGAGCAGCCCGCACTCTTGATATAATTACCTAAAGTACCAGAGACAGAAAAAAAAGACTGGCCACAAGTTGAAAGTTGTAAATAATCCATTTTTGAATTTAGTATACTACATAAACGCATTGTTATGACCTTGAGACTGAATTTATTTTCAAGAGATGTGAAAGTACATAAAACCAAGGGTAGCTGTTCGGTTAATTTGCCATTTACAAGAACCAGACACCTTGATTTGATGAACCGATTATTGTGACGCACATCTTATCCAATGACGGTCGTCTGCGGGGGGATTAGTCAGCCATGTTGTATATTCCCACCGGTTTAAGACGTCAAACTCAAATTTTATTCATGTGCAAGCAAAACTTTCCTGAGGACAGTGGACAATACGTGTCTGTAACTCATAAAGCTGTTTAAACCTTCTCATTCATACATCAACAATTCGCTACTCTGTCAAATGTCAGCGACATGTTAACCCTCCCTGAAACGCCAGTGACCGCATCACCTCATTCAGAACTGTTTATTTCCAATATACTCCCAGCTTACTAAGATAAAACACCTTTCTAGATCATGCACTTGAAGTAAAGGAACAAAGTGTACATACACCCTGGGGTAACTGGAAGAGTTTCACATTCTTTCATGCTAGTTTAATGACATTGTAGCTTTGCAGATCGTGATACTTTTCAATTTATATCATTCTAACTTTGTAAACAAAAACAGGTGGAGTCAAAGTAGCCACAGTTCAATTCAAACACTAGTCTTTAGTGATGGCAGACAATCAAGTCCAGTTGTGATACATTGGCTAGAATTTAGCCCGTCCTTTTACTCTAAATGTACTGTTTTGTTGACCTACAGAACATTGCCAGCTGACCGGTGACAGAGTTGATATCCAAACTCTTCTAACCTGCCTCCATCCCTTCACATCTTGGACATTTAGCTGATGCTCTAATCCAATTAGTCTAAAAAATAATAGGTTGCGTTGACATTTGAAGTGGACACGTGGCTGTTGATGGTGCCGTTGACATTAGTAGAGAGCAAACGTGAACTCCGAGGCACTATGCCGCCGCACTGCCTCACGCGTGGAAGGCACAGTCGTCTGAGCAATAAATGTGGTAAGTAGTAATAGGGGATAACATCATCCTCGAGCGGAGAAGCCCATCAGGGTTCACTTCTCTTTATGACCATCATAAATGGATACTGCATAGTCATTTCCCATGAGGCACCTGCGTAACAGGCCTCGTGGAGCTCTGCAAGTTTAATATCAGATAGCATTTTTTCTTATTTTTTTCCCTGGAAAGTTCTTTGCTAAGAACATTATCGCATGAATGCATCACTAGAGGAGTTTAGGTACTTAGTTTCTTGGGAACACTCAATGAGCTGAAGAGAACTGTCATTGTTCTGTGTCCCTTGTGCCACTTTTCTTAGCTGGGTTTTTACCAAGCCAGTGTGATCACAGGCTCAGTTCTTTACTATTGACCCAGCAGCACCACCTTTGCCTGAGCACAATGGTATAATAACATGTATCACTGATTGTGTAATGACAAGGCTGCAGCACAAGACGCAGCATTGACACAGCTCGGCCAAACACTCAATACAGCATGTTCTCCAGCATGACTGCTACACTTTTTTTTTAAACTCCAGGACATTAAGTGGAGAGAGACAGGAGTAGGGGGGCCGGTCTACAGCCTTGTTGGGGCACTAAGACAAGCCTATGGTACACTATACTTGGTCTGAGTCTTGACACATCAAGCATAATGAGAGGGAGGAACGAACTCAGTGGTTTGATTGAGTTGATCAGGTCAGACGCTGTCTTAAGGCGAAAGAAAGATACAGGTATGAGACATACTGTGCTGGGGATTTAAAATGTACAGAGGATGTAAATAGGTGCTAGTTATATTTAAAATGTGATGCATTTTCTTTATAGGCCCTGACACACCAAGCCAACGGTCGGCCATCGACCAAAGTCGGGCTGTCGGTGAGCGTCTGTCGGCCTAGTTTTTCCGGTGTGTCCCTCACCGTCGGCACTTAGGCGTTGGCGGCTTTTTGGCCGATTGAGCATGTTGAATCGGCGATGGAGCTTGTTGGTGAGAGAGATCACTCTGATTGGCTGCTTAGGTTTTATTTTCTCGCCTCTGTAGCGAGTGAATCTGCCTGTAGTGAAACCGGGGCTAACCTTTGCTTCCTCCTCAGGCTCCACCTTACTCAGCTGCCCGACAGATCCACTGCTTCCTCCCACTTTAACCTGAATAACAAACCGGAGCTAGCTGGGAGTGGCTAGCGAAGGGAAGCACAGCCAGTTAGCCTCTGCTAGTCTCTGAGCTAGCCCCGGCTCTCCGTTTGGATCCAACTGGAGCACCGAGCCCTGGTTTGTTATTCAGGTTAAAGTGGGAAGAAGCAGCGGGTTTATCGGGCAGCTGAGTGAAGTGGAGCCTGCGGAGGAAACACCGGGACTGTCTGGATGTAATAGTCCGTGGAGGCGCTGCGGTGCTCGGCTGCACAGATAGGAAACCCCTCGGCTCACAGGATGTACCACTCTTTCACTCCGCTCTCTCTCACACAGGCGCAGAACGTACGTGCCACTTGGCCATCGGATGTAGTCCGTGTAGTGTGTTCAAATGCAACTATCGGATGTAGTCCGTGTAGTGTGTTCAAATGCAACTGACACAGCGCGACGTGAGGCGACGTAGACGACGCAACAGTCGGCTTTCGTCGCCACTAATTCTTTGATGTCGGTTTGGTGTGTCTGCACCTTTATGGTGACATTTATGTCAGATTCTTAAAGAGGGATTACTTAACACTAAGAAAAATGTGATGATTGTAAGTGTGTCTGTTAGGAAGAATAATATTCTTACACTATTGATGGTAGATGTAAAACAGGCATTTCATTTTCTCTCTAGAAATATCATTAAATTTAAATTTACAGTAGGATGAAGTGATGGAAACAGAAATTAAAGACTAAAAACCTGAAGGGCACACTGTCTGCAGCTACTGAGCTGCACCTCTGTCGAAGAATACGATTCACTTTGATCAAAAATGCTTTGTAATAGTTCGTGCTGCAAATTTCTTACCGGCAGTAACTGTGTGTTCCTGCTGTCAGAGTTGCAGATGATGATTTTCTTCCTTTGATATTGTGAGTTATGGCGCTGTCTGTTTTAAATGTCATCAAGACCTTTTTAAAGATTATCCATAAACTAAACTAGTAGAGGAAAAACTGTTTTTCGCTTGCACGATCTTTGCTCACATTGCCAAAGCCTGCTTCCCTGCAACGAGACAGATTAGATGCTGCTGTGCCCTTCTGAAGTGAGGAGCCATCACCAAAGTAGTTGGAGAGGTATTTTGGTTCGGCCACTCAATGACATCATCGAAGAGTGTGCCCTCGTTAGCAAGAGGGAGGGAGAGCAATTAGCCAGCGCAATTAACCTTTAAAAGGCTGCCTATCTGGAATGAGCAAGGATGAATAATAGTCAAGTCCCCAGTATAAATCCAAGGCATTGCCATCCAGAGACCCCCCCCCCCCCAACGGACTGCTGAGGTAAATGGCTACAAGGGCACCATTGAGGAGGTTGGTGAATCAGGGACAGAGGAGATTGCTAACTCACACACATCTTATAAAACCTGATATTAAAAAGATGAACCTCCTACCTTTTTGCACCAATTTGTAAGAGAGACTGGCAGGAGATTTGGAAAAGGTGTTGCCCCGAGAGGACATGCATCACTCCCACAAGGCCTTGCACTGACAGATGGGTCAGTGGGATGCCGTCACGGTGACGTCTGAGAGGGCTGCCGGTGTTAGGGGAGAGCTTGGGTGTGTTTGTGTATGATAAGGGTCAGTGTGCATTATGGGTCATTGTTGTCCATGCATTAACCTCCCACCACCACATCAGCTGCTGCCACCCACCTGCGTAATTACCGCTAGACAAAGGAGGATGCGTGTGAATGTGTGATGACAGTGCTTCAGTTTACAAGGGGAGGGTGAGAAATGGCTGGGTCTCCTTATTTTGTTCATTTAAATTACAGATTTATCAACTAATGCATGTTTTTCTTTTAAATTACAATATTAAAACACAATTTTCTAAAGCAAAGACCTGATAGTTTAACCTGTTTTGTCATACCTTAAGAGACACTAGCACATAATCAGCAGCTTTATTGCCATATTTTCTTTACTTTGTATGACACTACAAGAGGACCTTATTGGCAGTAACTGTTTTCTTGCAGCAGAAAACGTTAGACCCTTTGAAAATGAGTTAAACACAAATATATATAAAAATGTTTTGATCACAATCGTAAAAGCCAAATATGATCAGCCTTGGTGATGTGTTCGTGAGAGTGTGTGTATGAAATTGAGAGAAATGTGAGAGGTGGAACTCCTGGTAACATCTTTTTTTTTTTTTTTTTTTACTGTTGCTAAAAAAAGATGAGTGATTTCACCTCACACAAGAATCAGTGATGCAAATTTAAGAATTTGTGCAGATATATTTGTGTATTGGGTGCCAGACTGCTGCTTTCCGTAAGCCACTAGAAATGATTACCGCAGGCCAATCACATGGCTGAGTGAGGAGGTGTGAAGGAAAAACAATAACTCTAATTATCCGTGCTGATTGGTTCTGCATGCACCGGCATCCATCTAGTCCAACTATTGTTCCTATTTGCGGGGCAGGCTGGCTGCAGAGCACCAAAATGTTTATTTATAACTGTGACGAAATGCAAATGACCCGCACTGATGAGCCTCCAGTTGATGGTGACTTTCCCCCCCACACCTTAGCACATGAAACATCGCTGCTGAAATTTCATGCACGTTTGTAGCAGCACAAAGTTTTACGGTGAGTTGACTGAAACCTGGAGCGTGTCCTCAGATGTCGTTCTGGACTGTATTTCACCCTGTAAGGGCATTAACAGTTTTCCTAGAGCAAGTGTAATGTTTAACAGTTGTGCCTCTGCTGCCAAGTTCCTGGTTTGGTTTAATGACTTTTGGATGATGTGACTGCGTTTTTGGAAGGCGCAGAGGTGTGAATTACTGATTGAAACATCCATTTGCTTCCATCGGATGATGATGATGCTCAAAGCTGATGGAGACAGGCATAAATATCTTGATGTAATGGGTCGCTCATAAACGCAGTGAACATTAAGCATGATGATTTATTTGTTTTTAATTGAAGATACTGGTGATACAAGCAGGTGCCTGTCAACACGTCACCACAAATGAACTTTGGAACTTTGTTTTCACTGTTTCATGCATAGCCTGCAGAAATGAAACAATAAAAAAGCCTCCTTTTAGCCATCTCTCACAGCGCTGAAAATGAGTACATGCTCATGTGCTATGTAAGTCTGCACATGGGTGTTTTTATTATGAGGCTGTATGGCTATGTCTGTTAATCCCTACCAGACTGTTTTTTCTTAATCATTGTTAAGCACTCCTCATCAAACCTGTTTGCAGAATTGCCAGGTCAGCCAAAAGAGATGCAGGATAGCGCACGTACCACAATCTTATCAAAAGCAGCAGTGAAATAGCCTAATCTCTACTGCAGTGTTAAAGCAGCAGCTACAGACGTTATCAAAACTGTTTGATTTCCTGCCAGTAAGTATGAAATCATGGGTGAAGCTAGTGTATCCCCACAAACAGAAAATCAAAGATGGAGATAGCAGCAAGGTCCAGTGGCCACCCACACTTAGCTTGATATTTGCCGATGCTTATGCAAGTATGCAATCATGCTGTTGCAGAAAATGTTGTGAAATATTGAGAAAATTGGAAACTATATACACTAAACTATATGTACCAGACTTGATGTGAGAAGTGGCTGTAGGTAAAACGTACTCACATTAGTTGATGATTCTTGAGTGGTTCATGTTTTGAAGTCTGCGTCAAACACATGTAAGCCATTAGGGCACAACTGGTACACTGATTACTCCATAGCTCGCGCGCGCACACACACACGCTTGAACACACACAGACACACACATCTACCCCTCTTGTTTCTTTAAAACACAGTTGTGGAACCACTCAATGACGTGTGAAAATATCTGTTGAATCGGTATAGGTGGATAGTATGGTGAGTGGAGAGTAGGGCATGAAAATGTTGGATGCTAATAATACAAAACCAAAAAATAAACGTTAGAGTCCTTAAGAGGGAGGAAAAAAACAGACGGAAACAGTCATCTTTTTTTTTTTTATAACCAAATTTTATTCAACATTTCTGCAGGTGTAACAAGGTAGTATTACACAACCATATTTTTTCCCAGTAAACAGTTGCAATATACACAGAGAGTAATACTACAAAAGAATCAGCAAAATTAGTAAATACATAAATATGTTAAGGAAGAGTGAAAGATAATCAAACAACAGAAAACATAAACAACAGCAACAAGCAAAAAACAACAACAGCAGCAAAAAAAAAACAAAAAAAACTGTAATGTGATATATAGTCATATACTTCCTGGAATACTATTCAACCAATCGTACCATGAAATTTTAGTCCAGTGAGATAGATTGCATTCTTTGGAAGTAAGAGATGAGAGGCTGCCAATACCTGTAAAATTTGTCTGTTGAACCACGAATGGTGAATTTGATCTTTTCCAGTTTTATGAATGACAATAGGTCCCACAGCCAAGATGTATTTGAGGGGGGTGAGCGACTCTTCCATAGGAGGAGAATCCGACAACGGGCGATTAATGAGGCAAAGGAGAGAACATTAATTTGTTTAGCAGTCATTCTAACTCCCTCCTCGGGGATACCGAAAATGGCAATTTGAGGTGAAGGGACTAATGTCAGCTCTAGTACCTCTGACATAAAATTAAAGAAGGACCTCCAGTACTCTGCCAAATTTGGGCATAACCAAAACATATGAGACAGGTCTGCCGGCGCCTGAGAGCACCTATCACAAGTATCAGAGAGATTTGGGTAAATCCTTGATAATCTGGCTTTACTATAGTGGATCCTGTGAAGTACCTTAAACTGAATGAGGCTAAGCCTTGCGCAGGAGGAGGAAGAATTTATTGCATGTAATGCATCGTCCCACCACTCCTCAGTCAAGATGATGCCCAGTTCAGCCTCCCAACTAGTCTTGATCTTATGCAGGGCTGGGGGTGGGGTTGTCCTTGATAAAAGATTATAAATAAAGGAGATATGTCCCTTTGATAAGTCACCAACTGGAAGAAGATGGTCAACACCTGAGGGCGGCGGAGCTTGTGGAAATACTGAGGAGTTGGATTTGACAAAGTTGCGAATTTGAAAGTATCTAAACAAGTCAGACTGCTGAAGGTTGAATGTGGAGCATAACTGTGAAAAGCTAGCAAAGAGACCATCAATATAAAGGTCACCTAGGCAGGACAGGCCTTGTCTGCTCCAGGAAGCAAACTTTGAATCGATCCTGGCTGGTTGAAATAGTTGATTGTTACAAATAGGTGTAGCTAATGGTAAAGAGATCCAACTGAATTGAAGTCTAACCTGCTGCCAAATTCTCAGAGTGTTAATAACCATGGGGTTGGTAGAGTATAGTCTAGGTTTAAGTGGAAGGCTGCTACATACCAAGGCTTTTAATGATGAGGAAAGACAGGAGCTAGCTTCTAGGTGAACCCAAGTGCTATCCGTGTCTGAGATCCAGAGTGCAATTTTGTGTAAGTTGGCTGCCCATTAATATAACTGAAAGTTGGGTAAACTGAGTCCTCCCTGTGATCTTCCCCTCTGGAGGAGGGATTTATGAATTCTTGGATTTTTACCTCCCCATATAAAATTTAAAATCATTGAATCCAATTGACAAAAAAAGCGTTTAGGTAAGAAAATAGGTAGACATTGGAATAAGTATAAATATTTTGGAAGCACATTAATTTTAATAGATTGTACTCTACCTATAAAAGAGAGAGGTAGGTTGCTCCATCTTTGTAGATCTGACTTTACCTTGATTGACAAAGATGTAAAATTTTCCTCTTGAAGAGAGTGGATGGAGCTAGTGATAATGATTCCTAAGTATTTAAACCTAGTTGTGGATAGTTTGAAGGGTATACTAGATTGTGGTATTTCACGGGCTAACTGGTTAATAGGAAAGCATTCGCTTTTCTGTATATTTAATTTGTACCCAGAGAAGGTGCCAAAGGATTTGAGAGTAGATAAAATATGTGGAATGGAAACTGCTGGGTTGGAAACATAAAGGAGCAGGTCATTTGCGTACAAGGACACCTTGTGCTCGATTCCGCCTCTACTTATACCTGAGAACATTGTATTATCTTTAAGAGCAATTGATAAGGGTTCAATAGTAATAGCAAAGAGGAGGGGGGAAATCGGGCATCCCTGTCGCGTGCCGCGCGTGAGTGGGAAGAACTGTGATCGTTGAGCATTGGTACATACACAAGCTTGTGGTGAAGAATATAGTAAGCATATCCAGGAAATAAATTTTTCTCCAAATCCAAATTGGTTCAGTGTAAAAAATAGATGACCCCACTCAACCCGGTCGAAAGCTTTTTCCACGTCAAGCGAAATAACCATCTCTGAGCTAGAAAGATGTTCCGGGGAGTGAATGATGTTGAGAAGTCTCCGTATGTTTGTATGTGAATGGCGATTTTTAATAAACCCTGTTTGGTCCGTTGGGATAATAGAGGGTAAAACAGTTTCAATTCTACAAGCTAAGGCCTTAGCGAGGAATTTATCATCTACATTAAGGAGAGAAATAGGTCAATAGGAGGAACATAATTTAGGATCTTTATCCTTAAGGATTAGTGATATCGATGCTTGGTTGAGTGTCGGTGGTAATTTACCATTTTGGAGAGAGTTCTCGTACATCTCTAGAAGCAGTGGTGCTAACTGATTAGAGAACTTCTTATAAAATTCTGCGGGGTAGCCGTCCGGCCCCGGGGACTTCCCGCTCTGCATTGACTTAATGGCATTAGCTATTTCACTGAGGGTTAGCGGTGTCTCCAGTTTTTCCTGATGTTCAATTGTTAATTTGAGAATACTGAGTCCATTGAAGAAATTTTTAATTTTAACATCATCATCAGGTGAGTTGGATTTATATAGATTAGAGTAGTATGTTTCGAAAGTCCTGTTAATTTCATCAGGGCTCATTGTCGGTAAACCTAAATCATTTATAATTTCGGATATTTGTTGTGAGGCTGTCCTGCTCTTAAGCCGATGCGCAAGAAGGCGACCAGCCTTATCTCCATGTTCATACAACAATCCCCTGGCTTTAAGTAGCATCTTCTCTGCGTCTCTAGTGGACAAGAGGTTGAACTCGGTCTGGAGAGCAAGTCTCTCCTTGAGCAGCTCTGGAGACTGTAGTATGGAACATCGGCGGTCCACATCTGCTATCGCTTCCAAGAGTTCTCCCAGTCGCCTTTTCCGCATATTATTAATGTGAGCGGTATATGAGATTATTTCACCCCTGAGAAAGGCCTTGAGTGTTTCCCATAATAGCGATGGGCTAGTATATTCATTTTTATTGGTTTCTATGAAAGAGTCAATTGACTGACTGATACGCTTACAGAATTCGCCGTCAGACAGAAGTGTGGAATCCAGTCTCCAGGTACGGCACTCTCTATGTTGGGCTTCAAATTGTAAATCAAGTATCACAGGGGAGTGGTCAGAGTTAACAATAGAGGAGTATTCAACTGATTTTACAAAGGGGAGAAGTGTCTTATCTATGAAAAAATAATCTATACGTGAATAAGAGTTATGGGCATGTGAATAAAAGGAATATTGCCTGGCAGTAGGATGAGAGATTCTCCAGGGGTCAACACTGCCACACTGAGCCATAAAAGCAGCCAAAGCTTGTGACATCTTGGATTGCGTAGCTGTTTTAGAGCTGGATCTGTCTAGACAGGGGTCCATCACGCAGTTTATGTCTCCTCCAAATATTAACTTGTAGGTGTGTAGATCAGGGATTAGCGATATGAGTTTCTTCATGAATTCTACATCGTCCCAATTTGGGGCGTATACAGAGATAAGAACAACTGGAATTTGGTAAAGAGAGCCGGTAACTATAATGAATCGCCCATTGGGGTCACATACAGTACTAGAATGGATAAAATTAACTTTTTTATTCATCAGGATGGCTGTGCCTCTTGTTTTAAGGTTGAACGTAGAATGAAAAATGTGACCTATCCAGGGCCTACTAAGTCTTTTATGGTCTGTAGTGCGTAGATGTGTTTCTTGTAAAAACGTGATATCTGCATTTAAATGTTTCAGGTGAGAAAACACTCTAGCCCGTTTCAAAAAAGCAAGCATGCTGACTTGAGTACAGGAATAGGAGATGAAAAATAAAAGGTGAACAAAAACACCAAGCATAAAGAACGAAAACAAAAACAAACCATAATAAGCAGACACCACCCCTCCCACCCTCTCTATCCCCCCACCCCCCACCTATGCTCACCTTCCTACCCATGATGAGCCACAGGTAAAACTACTTACCAACCTCCGGGATAACTAAGTGAAAGCACTAACCTTCTATCCTTAGGACAGAGAGTGCTGCTGAGCTTGTATATAAATAATGTATTTAAACACACACCGACAGAAACACCGGGATGTCGGATAAAGAAAATAATGAAAATAATAACAGGATAATTAACCTTTCATAATACAGAGCAGCTTTTAACCCAAAAGTTAACTTTCCCATTTAGTCTAACCAGCATGAAACAACATAAACCACAGGGTTAATTATAAAATTATAAGACAGTATGCGCTATATGCACGCGCAGTTGCGCTCTTACAAAAATATCACAAATAAACACTGCATCAATAACAAAATGAAGCTCCTCCGGGATAACTAAGTGAGAGTGGAAGCTCTAACCTTCAATCCTTAAAACAGAGAGTGCCGCTAAGCTTGTAGCAATTAACACACACCGACAGGATCACCGGAGTGCCGGAGAAAGAAAATAAGGATAATAGTAATAATAGCCTACTAAAATAAACAGGATGATCAGGGAGCATTATCCTTTCATAATAGAAGCATTAACCCATAAATGATATTTACTGCTTAGTCTAACCAGCATGAAACAACATAAACCACAGGGTTAATTATAAAATCAAAAGAGAAGTGACATACTGTATGCACGGACAGTTGCATTCTTACAGGTATCACAGAGAAACGCCGCATCAATACCTTCATGAAGTTCTGCCGTCCGGATTTTAGTATGAGCAAAGTCTGGGAAAAGCCATTAAATCCAAAGCAGGCATCGACAGTCAGTGAACAAATCAATCAGCTCCAAAAGATGAATCCTATGGAGTAGGAACATGCGCCGCCATGGTTAAGAGCGACATACAAACAAACAAACAAACCGGAAAAAAAAGAGAGATGGAAAAAAAGGGTCCCATCATAATATCCAAGATCCGATGACTGACACACGCATCCATAATCCAAGGCAGGCATATTAGTCTATAATCCAAAATCACAAGCTTCAAGAGGTATGATGCGAGTCTCGGGAGTCAAAAAGTAACGTTACAGTGAATAAATCAGTATCCACCGCTACTTGCCCATTACCGTTATTCTGATAAATTTGCCAGGTGCCGGTTGTAAAATTCTTCGGCCTCTTCTGCTGTGTGGAACTTGTACTCGGTGTCCTGATGCCTGACTGTGAGTACAGCTGGATGACGGAGAGTGAACTTGACGCCACTCTTGTAAAGTTTGGATTTGATTTCCTTGAACGCGGCGCGCTTCTTGGCAAGGTCATTGCTCATGTCAGGAAAGATGAAGATCTTATGGCCCTGATAAACAAGTTGTCCTCGCTTCCTCGCTGTGGCAAGTACATGCTCCTTCACTTTATAGCGTAGGAAGCGGATGATCATAGGTCGGGGCTGCTCACCTGTGCCCGGCTTCGGTCTCAGCGTGCGGTGCGCCCTGTCAAGCTCCGGTAAAGTGGTAAATGTGTCATCTTGCAATATGTCAACGAGGAATTTGGACATAAAATCCGTGGCTACGCGTCCCTCGCAGTCCTCAGGCAGGCCAACCACCCTCAGATTGTTACGACGAGAGCGATTTTCCAAGTCTTCTGTCTTGTTTTTAAGCTGAATATTTTCAGACTGGAGTTGTTTAACCTGCGTTTCAAGGCTGGTCAGCCTGTCACTATGGTCAGAGAGCGCGTTTTCCATTTCAGTCATACGAGGGCCGAGGTCTTCCACCTTGAGTCGAACCGCGTTCAAAGTTGTTTGGATTGGAGAGAGTGAGGCTTGTATCTCAGCTGTAATCGCTGCTCTGTTCTTGTCCAATTTGGCCACCAAGTCGGCAATGGTCAGAGCCTCCGCCGAAGTAGCTGAGGCGGCCATTGTTAGCTTAGCCGCTGGAAGCGTATCAGAGTTAGCAGCGGAATTTTTTCCTTTCTGGTTCTGGCCGCCTGTTTTTCTGCTAGAGGACATTTCAGATCGCAGTCCGTTGTTACAACACTGAGTTGGGTATAAATGAGTTTTACTGTCGGTGTGAGAATCAAAGATTGAATAAATTGCTCAGGTGTTGCTCTCTGTGCGTCTGCTTCACTCGGTCGCCATACTGGAAGTCGGAAACAGTCATCTTTGTAGGCTTCCTTGCTCATCGGCCCAGGTGAACTGCCTCTTTAAAGATCCACACTCAGCCAGCTGACGAAAACATATAAGTGGTGCAGGAGGTGTCATCACATTAGAGAGGTGAGATGTCCTTTCTTCTGCACCTTCATCTGTTGTTATGTCCTTTTCTGATAACGATGGCAAAGCTAGGTCAGCTGTCAGTATGATTTTGCAGTCCTGTGGTGACTTTGGTTGGTTTGTAGTTTGTCTCCTATATGGACAGTCTACGCAACATAGTGATTTTTAGCCTCTCAAGACTAAATGTAAATGACGATAGACAGTTAATTTAAATTTGTTAATTGCTAAAAGACAAACTCTCCTCCTTTCTCTGAATACATTATTCATGTTACAGATTAAAAGGGGAAATAATCGATCATGAGGAAAAAACTCTTCCAGAAATGAAGACAGATGTGGTTCTTTTCTTTATCAACCTTCACACAAATACAGATCAGTTATTTTCTACGAGATGGTGAATCAGAAAACATCAAATCCGAAACACAAAAAAACTCAAGATCTCATATGTGGAGGAAATGTAACGAACAAACGTATCCAAATGCGTATGCCAGAATTGTTCTTTGACATGGGGCCTGTTAGTTTTGACTTTTAAGCAATCAACATCAGTTATGGAAATGAAACCTTTCAATTTCACAAATGAAAGGAAACTTTATTTTCTTCTCCTCCGCAAGCATTTTGTTTAATGTACCAGATGGTTGATATTTACAACACGAGGAGAACTCCGATAGCCTCAGGTAAATTGTCAGTCTCGGAAAAGTATATGAAATTGACCTTTAAACATCTCTCAGTGGTTGTCTAAACTTTCCGGATTTCATTGTATTTACCCACATGGGGATCCCCAGCCATCTGGCAACAGATTGGACTAAATCAAACCATAATCTGCAGTGCCAAGCAGTGTTTACCCCAAGTCTCACAGTGGCATCTTTTTGGAAAGACTTTTTTTTTGTTAAACCAAACTCATTAACAACAACGTCTTTAACGTTTTCCACGAGTGAGACCTACCCTCTGTTATACTTAGACATTTGTCATTACAAGTTTGTAAGAGTACATGACAATGTCTTTATATATTACAAACAAACTCTAGTCAACAATGAGTTTTCTTTCCAAGTATAAACTTTATCTGAAGTGCACATTTTAGATCGGCACGTGACTGCTATCTTTAAACAATGCAAGGACAGCGTGCCAGATATGGTGCAGCTACTGATAAAATTTCTGGCACGTGGCCATACAGTTAGTAGACAGAAGTCTTTATGAGAGTTTTCTGTCCAAACCATGGTGTCAGCACCTGGCCTCTCCAAGGATAAATTGACACAAAAGTTCTGAAGGGCTCTAACCTTAAGTGGTTTCCCATGAAAAACTTATCCTCACTTTGGTCTTTGAGTTCTACAACTATTACTCTCTTGCTCTTTGACATGAGAGGTTTGATGTGGCTCCCTGTGAACACTTGAGAAGATTGGGTGTTGGTGTCATTCTGGTCTAAAAACGATCAGGGGTTTTGTCACCTGTATGATGTGTTGCACAGCAGGAGGATGGTGTGTGTCCTTTGTAGCTCGGCTGCTGGTGATTGAGGGTGAAACCACTCAGATCTTTGAGGAAGATTGCGGCAAAAGATGAAGAGGGAGTAAGAGAGGTGCACGGGGACGGAGCTAGCAAGAGTACACCAGTGACCCTTGGCTGAGCTCTCCCACCAACAACTTGCACCAGCGGAAATGGGGGAGGGTGGGGGAGCGCTGCAGTAACACTGAAGAGGGGAAGAGAGTGAAGGAGACCGGGAAGCCACAGGCAGGGGGAAATCGAAACAGAGGGGAGGGGTGGAAACAGGGAGAGAACGAGACGTAGTGAGCAAGAGCGATTAGAGGTTCAGGTTTACCAAAACATGACTTAAGCAATTAACTGTGAACAGCCCAGTCAAGGTCATCGGCAAAGGGCTAAAGAGCGGTTCCTGAAGGCAAAGCCAGTGCAGATGAATTTAAGCCACTGCATCCGATTGGCTTATTGTATGTTTCAGGTGCCACTTCTGCCTTTCTAAAAATGGCCAGATCTTTGGCGGCAGTCCTGTGAGAGTATTCTGAATGAGGAAGTATGGAAAGTATTAGATCATGGCCCAGTGTCTTTTCTCTCAGTGGCAGAATGAATGAGTTTTCTTTCAGTCTCTAAGAACTGTTAGTCCAGGCCCGCAGCAATAATCTAAGAGCTCTAAATGAATGTGATTCTATGCCCAGCTTTTAATTGTCTTGCATTTGTTTTATTCATTCATTCTTTAGCAGAGTCCCTTGTAGTGTTGCAGTACTCAAGGTCAGTCTTGGTCTGAAGACCACTTTCTTGGTCTTATCTCAGTATTGACTGCACTTTTACACTGTCTTGTCTTAGTTTCAGACAAAAAGGACTCAGGATTTAATTTAAAGACCAGCCAAGACCATGACTGTAAGAATATCACAGAAACTGCCTGTGCAAAAAAGGAGTGTTGAATGAAAACAGTAAAGTTGATTTCAGCTCCTGAGTGTTTGTTAGCTCAAAGAGTAAAGAAAAAAATCCCACACATAAAATGAATCTCTGCAATGCCTTTTGAATATTTCATGGTACACTTAGGTGTGCACGCATACAGTACATTCAGTATATGGAATGAAAGAGGTGAAAGAAGAGGAACCTTAATTTGTTTTTTGTGGGTTTTTTTTGTGGGAATGTGGACCTTTCATATCAATTTGAGATGTGCCTATTGTGTGCATGTTCCACATTTTACTGTTAAATATGTCCTGTAGTGTGGGACTCGCACTGGTCTGGTCTTGGTCTTGTCTCGGCCTTGATACACTCTGGTCTTGGTCATGACTTGGTCTCCATTTAGGAGATGACCACAACACTGGTCCTCTGTTCTTACAGGGGTCCTCAAAAATCAGTCAGTGTTGAAACTAATTAAGTAATATATCACAAAAAAATACTATCAACAAAAATGTTCTTTCCTCTGAGATGTCATGTGTTGCCTCCTTGGTGCACGCTTCTGTTCCACAAACACACTTGAAAGGACTTGGCAGCACACAAAAAGCACACAGTGTTTGCATCATTTGCTCATTTGTTAGATGTCTAATTTTATTTCCCAACGCCAAGTGTCTGTCTTTCATTGTGTCACTGATTGATTTTTTTAAGAGGACATCTTCAGTTACTTTCATCTTACATTGAAGGAGCCACAGCTTTAAAAGGTAGTGTTGAGCAAACTTACCAAGGTACCATTTCTCTTCTGCACTTTCTCGATCACTCATGCAGGTTTTATCACTAGGTCAACAATACTTCTATAACACTGATCATTAAACTGTTGACTCTCACTGTCTTGTTAGCTGTTTTCTTGAGGGTGCACTATGGCTTCATATCTGTCTCCTCTGCAAGCTTACCCCAGGTACCGAATGGCCACTGCCAGCCTCCGCTAAAGCCGCTGGGGCGAACTGATTTGAAGAAGTTGCCACTGAAAGTAAACTTTAGCTAGGTGTGTCGATGAACTTCATACCTTGGGAGTCAATTTGGACTGTTTACACTGAAAACTTTGTGGCCAAACCCTTCTTCCTCATTTACAAATCAGCTTTTAAGCTTTGTAGCACCTGAACCTGATGGACAAGGGGTGAAATCGCACCTTTTATAGACTGTGCAGCCCCTGAAGTCACAATCAAACTCAGAGCCATATTTTGGTGGATTGATGTATTATTTGTATTCCACAACAATATAAGAAAGGCTGTTCTTTGTTTGGTAACTTTCTAAAGCCCTTTTCCCACTGGACAAAAACACCCATCAACAGCAGTCAAGAGTGTTTATTGGCTCCAGCTCCAATTAGCTTCGGTTGGCAATGAGGGAAATACAATTCTTGAGTGGATGCACTAATTTTAGCCCCTTGTGCTGCGAGATGCAATGACGCGCTGCCAAAAAATACTGTCCATCTCAGTCCAAGCAGCACTCAAGTATAGTTCGAATTAATTGGCACCAGGTTTGAAAGAGAGACTGAACTAGTAGCAGGTACAAAAAAGTAGTAACCACCATAACATTTTCACTGACCTGCTGCTTTCTAATGTTTATTAACGTCTTTCCCAGTGTGTCCGCGATGTCAAACATGTCACACCAGAAAAAAAAGAATAAGAAAGGCATGTGCGTCTACTGCAGAGCCGGCTCCGGTCTACTGGCAATAGTGGAGGACTATATCGCATTTTTTTTTTCTTGCATTACTAAAAAAACAAAACAAAACAAAAAAAGTTAATTACACTAATTTGGGCGTAAAAAGTATAAATAACTGTTGGAATTATTCTTTATACTCACCAGCAAAGATTGCTCCCAGTAGTGATGGGCAAAGCAGTTCTTCAGATGTTACTGAATCACTAGAATCAGTTAATTAAAAAGATTTGTTCAAAAGATTCGTTCACCGAATTGTTAAGTGCTTGGCGGGAGGAGCCAAGTCAGACTCAGTCTCTCTCCGTTGCTGCTGCTGCGTCTGCCTTGTACTGGTGAGTCTCATTACTGGCCAGCCTAACGTTTTAAGTTTGTTTATCTGGAAACTAAGTCTAGTCTGTTAAAACAATGGGGAGGTGTGTGATTGTGTTCATGTGGCTTGACTCCTGGCTACATCAGCCGTTAGCTTGGAGAAACTGGTCCCTACGAAAGTGTATCGCTGAGAAGAAATGATTTGAATCACTCAGGGATCAGGGTTACGTCGTTCACTGACTGATTCGTTCACCGACTGATTCGTCATGTGGAAGACAATCCCTCCCTGCACCCTGGCTGCCTGGCTTCCACTTCTGGCCTGCACGCTCGCTGCTGAGCTCAACAGAACTGAGAAAAGAGCGAATCAGTTCCGTAAGTGTTTCAGTTCAGTACGTTCACTCAACAGATTCGTTCTTTTGAACGATTCGTTCACAAACGACACAGCACTAGCTCCCAGTGCCTCTTCATGTTGGGGGGCAATACAGTATCAACTCCCGTGTTGCCTTCAAGGGGTTCCTCTGGCAGTGTAGCAGCAAAATGGTCCTCAGCATGTACTCTGTATTTCATTGTTCTATGTAATTAATGTGACAATGTCGGACCCTGTGGCAGCAGTCATCTTATTATCACCCTCACGGAGCTGTTAAACAGATTGGTTGTGACTATGTTGATTTAAGTCTTCTAGATAAAGCATTACCTCTAAATGTGTATGAAGTAGTTACAGCTGTAACTATAGCTCTATGAATACTGGATGATTTCCATAGTTTGGCCATCACTCAATATTCTCACAAAAAAATTCAAAGAAAAGATTTGGGTGTACCATACTTTTATAGAGGGTACACCCAGACCTTGATATTTATGTGTCATCAGAAATTGGTAGAACTGCAATTATAATTACAACCCTCTGGCTTTGACTGCAAATCCAACAGGTTGTTGTGCTCCTGCAGTAGTGCAGCTGGGCTCTATTTTCACAGGATGGTTTTGTAAATCATTTAACACACCATTAACGCACTCCGACATTCCCACCTACCACCCTCTCTCCCATCTTACATCTTTCCACGTTAAACCTACTTTTAATGTCGTCAGTAGACTTAATCGTTTCCTTGTTGCTAAATATACACAAAGAGGCTTGGCTCTCATGTCCAGTAAGTTGTCATCGTAAAACTAGGGTGTGTTAAATAATTGCTCGTAAATGATACGCCTCAATCGCAATGAGATTTTTATAATTATAGGTAACAGATCTTTTAAAAATACTCAGCTCAGTTTACTTCATGCACATCAATACAAATGTAAATAAATCTTTGAGAGCATAAAAGTAAACCTTTAAACACCTTTATTACGGTTGTGGGAAAAGTTAAAACATTTTCATAGTCAAACCAGTGTCCTCAGTCCAATCCACAAGACTGTAAAACTGGAAATGTCACAGATGAGGATGTGAAGTAAGACCTGTCCAGGATTAAACTGGTTTTAGGAATTCAAATTGAAGTAGACATACTTCAGCTGGGTCAGTGCATTCATTTCAGGGGTTGTGAAAATCATTATGTGTTGACCAGCCTTGCCTTCACATAAAAATACCAGATTTATGTAATGCAGTCCATCTGAGAATTTGTGTTTTGACTTTTTTTCCAGGGAAGTGAAGGAGCCCTATAACAGGTTCATTTGTACAATAAACAAAAGCTTCCCAAGAGTGAAAAGAGAGGGAAGGAGAAAGGAGGAGGAAAAAAAGGCCTTTGAATCAGTGATCGATGAGGTGGCTTTATATGACTTCAAAGACCTCTAGAGCCGTTCAGGCCGAATTTTGGCTCTCTCTTTGCTCTTTTAGTGGTTAAAGCGAAGCACGTGAAGTGCCTCAGTCCTTGCTGGAAGTCCACCCCTGCTGTTACAAACAAAAACAACAAAACAATGCTACTTTCTCTCAGTCTGGCGCAACATGTCAATGGCTATTTTTCCTTCCTTTTTTGGCATTCATTTTTATTGGTCGCCTTGTTTTGTACCCAGGGCCGTGTGGTCCTCAAGTAAAAGAAGCCGGGATTCTTTCCCTCGTTTCCTTTTGTGAAGAGGTGCGTGCTGGGAATATCTATGGCTACTCATATCAGAGGTCGTGTAAACCCCGCCTTTTGACCATGTGGGTTTTGGCATTTTTCTTTGTGTTGGGTCTGAGTGATGTGGAACATTGTGACTCAATCATGCAACACCTAATTTAATCAAGGAGGCTAACCTCGTTTTCATATGCAAATGTTTACTTTCTTTGGGGCATGTGAAGAAGGTGCAAGGAAAGGTTCCACCTCCAATTATGGTCAACAAAGCATAGCGTCATAGGGCAGACAGATGAGTATGTTGGTTCGTTACTTAAACACACTTACAGCAGTGTGAATTTTTTTTTTTTTTTTGGGAGTTACTTCGATACTCTCAGCCCACAGACTGCAGGTTTCAGGAACACCCAGCATTACAACACCTGAGAGGGGAGACAATTGTAGAAGGAGGGTCATCAATTAGAGCTATCTCTCTGCAAATACGTCATCCCTTAGAGTGTATGCATCATCACGCCTACTTTTGCTTCAACGTGCCTTTGTGTTGGCAAGTCAGTCCTGCTGAACTTTCCATTAGCAATACACTGAACCCTCTAAGGCCCCGATCACACAGAAAAAAACGCTTACTGTGCCTTTTTATTGTTGCCAGGCAACCACCCCATCACGTCCTCACAATAACCCTTTTGTGTAATTGACCTACCCCCCCCCCAATAATTAGTAACTAGATCCTAAAATGGACAGGCAGAGGGAGAAGCTGTCAGCAAATAGTTTGTTGGGCACAGGGAAACAGAGATCTGTGTGGGTACATGAGACCCTAAAAAAGAGGGTGGATCATGGGGAGTACCACCAGTTGGTCCAGGAGCTTCGCCTCCATGATGGCCGTTTCCAGGCATATTTTAGGATGACTCAGGGGCAGTTTGACAACCTGCTGTCTATCCTCGGGCCGTATAGTTCTGGGTATCCAGCAACCTCCCCCACCAGTTTCTCCTCCATTGTTTACAAACTGTAAACTTGTTGTCATGACCACCACAGAAGGCCCGCCTCTCAAATCATCTGACTGGACAATGGGAAAAAAGATGACGATAAAAGAGATGACGTGGGGCGTTTTTCAGCTGTGAGTTGAAGTTTTTTTCCACTCAAGGAGTTCAGATCGCTCCGGCAAAAACCCCAGGTGCCTAGAGAGCAGAAATGCAAGGCGCCTCACAAGGCAAAAAACAGAGCTTCATTCTCTTTAAAAACTATAACAAAAAGCTGCCTCCAGCTGCTAAAATGCTTTCTGTGTGATCAGGGCCTAACAGCGCTGTCGTCACTGCTGTTGGTGAAGCTGACCTCTGACATCTCTGGGAAGAGGGCAAGGGAAACAGATATTAATCCAATGTCATCATTATTGTGAAAATGCCCTTGTTCAACTCCCTTTTGACACTTTAACACATAACATGCCATCATATGGACAAAAGTATACAACATTTTTACTACTTCATATACTTAATTATCCATTTATATAAGGATCCAATTTATTGAGACATATTTTCACACAGATTTTAGATCCCTGAGCATCTGAAAGTTGTTTTTTGTATTACATTGTTTACTGCAATGCACACTAAATGAGGTGGAGCAACAATTTTTTAGTGTAATAATATTTCACTTTTAGTTTATTTATGATTAAAATAATTATTTGATTAATTTTAGATACTTACAAATACCCAATTTTCTTGAGTAAAGGCCTTTGCACATCAAGTGTCTGTATTGTTTGTATGCGTTTTTTTTAAATCTGTCATCTGAAAACACGGCACAAAAACCTTGCACACCGAGTCCGATGCGTTTTATTGATCTATTTGTTGCGAAATTTGGCAATGTAAAGACAGATTTGCTTCTCTCCACTGGAGTTACCCTCCTGGCTTCGTCACCATCATCCACCTGAGTATTATTATCTGACCTGATATTATATATTATTCCTCTCTGTTGTTGTGGATGTAGTTACACCACATTTTCTCCAATTCTATTCCACAATTGCAAGTATGTGCATCAACAATCGACCAGTTAAACTCCACCTCAATTAAAACTAGGAACGTTTTTCTGTAAATTTCTTCTTTCTACTCCCCTCTCTTCCCTCATCAAAATGAGGGAGTGGGGGAGGTAGAGTGTACGGATCGCTCCAGTGGGGGAGAGTTCAATCCACACCTTTGCTCTTTCCTACTTTTCTATCCATCTAACCCTTTGGCTCCCGCTCGGACCCCCAGACGGCACTTTTACTCCCACTCATAGTCTTAAGTATGTGTAGCAGGATTGTAACATCTAGTCCTAAACTGAAGCTTAAAAATAAAATCTGGACTTTAGAGGCAGTAACATCATCAACATCTATGATCTCTTATGCATTGTTACCAGATCCAATCTACCTCTACAACAAATAACCTGTCCTCCAATTACATCACAAGCCTGATACATTTGCATTGTTAACACCAGTCTGAACATGTGCACGTGAACACAAAAACCTTGAGATCTCTCCCTCTGCGAACTGTTTTCCTCTGATTACTCACCTCAGAGGATGTGTGTTACTTTTTTCATGCTGGGTGATTCATTCACGAAACCAGCTACCCTTCAAGATCCTGGGGATGGCATCAGTCCAAACAGCCTTCCTCGGAATAATGAATTCAAGTAAATCAACTTAATCATAGACTCCATTGTAATGAAGTGTAAATAATGTGAGCAATTCCTACACCTTCCTCTTCCTGTGACGCTAAAGGAACATGATGCAATTGGAATACAGTGTTGCAGTCAGTGCATCAGCAGGCTTCGCTGATCTAAAATGTTGCAGTAGCCTATGGTTTAAGGGTTTTAGTGTGGGAGTGAGTTGTCACATTGACATTTTCACATACTGTATCTGTCCAATATGTTTTGTCCACTTCTCTTTTCAATGCAACGTGTGTGCGCCCCCTCTTCAGATGAAGAAATCTAGGGTGCTTTTGGGTGCATATTTCACACCAAAAGGCTTTACAGGAGGGAATGCTAATTTCCTTGGCAACCTGAACCCCCAGGCGGCAGCGCTGAGCGCCATCCAATAAGTCTGTGACTCAAGTCCTATAGCCTGCCTCCAAAATACAAAGCACTTTATGAATATATGTATAGTAATTATAGCAACCTAAGCACAGGTCCAGTGCGAAGCCAAGATTTTACCCCTCTGAGCGCTTTGGAGCAAACATTTCAGGAATCTTCGTCCCCTGGGATGATTTTCAATATTCCTTCCTATTCCATATGCTCGGCCATATCCAGGTATATGGATGAAAGAAGCATTGACTTTATGAAGCCTGACAATCACCTTGGTATGACTGGCATAGGGAAGCCTTGACAATAACAAGAGTGGAAATACCGGCATTTTGTGTAGCCTATCAATACCCCCCACGGCTCTAGCAGAGCAGAGGAGTTAAGGGGCAGCAGTCACAATCCATTGGGTAACTTCAAACCTTCTCCTAGGTGTGGAGAGCCCCTGACAGAATCACTGGGGTTATCCTGACATTGAAATAGTACAGCAAGAACCACTGTTGATGCTGCTGTCATCAAAAGGTAAAGAAGCAGTTAAGAAAACTGCAACAAATGCTCCATCAATGCACACTCATGCACAATTACTTGTGGTCTATTAAGGTTGAAGTTTACAGGGCTGCTTTGCAAATCAAGGTTGTGGCTGAAGTTAACTTCACAAATGGAAAAGGAACCAGATCCAAAATAGAATGCGGCCTGTGTTTTATTTTATTTTATTTTTTTGAAGGCGATCAAAACAAATGCATGCTGATGGGCGGAATGTATGAGGTACAGGTCTGCTCTAGCATTTGACTATTGCTTTGACTCAAATATCTCCTGCTATGGATACAGTGTGGGACAACTGAGCGCATGTGGCATTGCATTACAGCTCAGTGCAGTAGAGCTGAATATTATTCGAAACCATTTAAACCCAAATCAGTAGTAAAATTCCGTCACCCGTCTTTGTTTCGGTAACAGTTAGTTTTGTAGTTAGGGTTAGGGTCATTTTGAGATGAAAGCTTACAGTTTGCCATGGTGTTATCCTGTATTACTCTGTGCACAATGACATGTCTCAAAAAAACAGAGTGGTGAGTCACCTGACAAACTGCGAGTCCACTCGGGGGCTTCTCAACTGGTGATTCGAATCATCAGAGATTAGAGGGGCAGCCCCCGCCCATAAAGGATTGTGGACAGTGACACGAGGTTATAGACAGGAAACCCATTAAAGGTACAACCCACTTTAACAGGGATTTGTTTCCTGCTTTATCATCTGCACTGATGTGACTCAGAGGGGTAGAGTGGAGAGAAGTAGAATAGTGCTTTCCCATCGGGTTTACATTGGGAATAAGGCGGGCACACAAGCCATTGTTCAGAGGTATGACTCTGGATCAGTCTTTGTCAGACCATCGTGAGGCCAGTATTGGGCAGCTCTGGGTGTATCTGTGTGTCTATTCCCCGTTTTTCTCCTCACTGACTCGGTCAATCCATGTGAAATTTGGCACAGTGGTAGAGGGTCATGGGAGGATGCGAATGAAGCAATATTACATCAATTGGCCAAAGGGGGGCGCTATAGCAACTGATTGAAATGGCAAACTTTGAATGATCATATCTCATGCCCTGTATGTCGTAGAGACATGAAACTTTGCACAGAGATGCCTCTCCTCATGAGGAACAAATTTGCCTCAAGAACCCATAACTTCCGGTTATATAGATTTTCTGCCATTTTGAATTTTTTGAAAAACACTTCAAATCGATCTCTTCCTAGGAAGTTTGACTGATCTGCATGAAACTGTGTGAACATAATCTAGGGACCAATATCTAAAGTTCCCTCTTGGCAAAAGTTGGAAAACTTACTAAAACTGAGCTTCTATAAGGCAATGAATATTGCGGAGGGCGTGGCTCATCACATAAAG
>NC_065515.1:21208610-21284007 GCF_006386435.1 Epinephelus moara
TATGGTATGCTGTACATAATAACGGACACTGTCAGTGTGTCATTCTGTCAGTCAGTCATTCTGTCTGTCCCACGTTTTTCTACTCACTGACGTGGTCAATCTATGTGAAACTGCACATAGGCATTGAGGATTGGCATAGGTAGAAGGTGACAAAGCTACCAATGGGTATGGACTAGTCTCTAAGAAAGATGTAGCACGTGGGGTCAATCTCTACTGCCCTGATTGTATGTTTTTAATGTTGATTTAAAGTTTTTCATATCTTATGTGAAGCACTTGAAATTTTCTTTGTGTTCGAAAAACTTATCTCTCATTATCTTACCAAGTATGGTTCTTCCACCATACAGAGATAAACCATACAAGATAGCTTACTGTCAAGGTCATTAATGTCCTAAGACAATTACTTGGCCACCTTTCCATGCACAATAAATAACAATTGACACTATTTCCCGTTTATGTTGTGATAAATGCGTTGAAATGTAATTATACCTGTTGGAGAAACAGCACAAAGAGCAAGCTTGTCCTCTGTGTGGGTGGCGCCAAGATGTGGTTAATGATAAGTGGTCTGATGGTAAGAGATCTCAGTTGCATTTTTTCTACCTCTCACCCTAATCTGCAGTTATATTAAGCAAGTAAAGACAAGTCCGACAGATTTCATGTTTATACATCAAAATAAACAGTGTTACAAGCCCTTATCTCTGCATCTTGGTGGTATGTCTTTGCTCTATAAATCAGTGTCTGTGTAGTCAAAATGAGATCCCACAAAATACAGTGTGTATTGCACGGTTCTCCTCCGGTGCCTTATCAGAATCAGAATCTCAATGAGAATTTTAATGGCTTTTGTGTGATGTGGAACATTAGATCTTCGTATTTACTGAACAGTATCACCTTTGTTCTTCTATTTTAAATTCTCTTGCTCAATGATGTGTTCAGAAAAAGTCTTGTCATGTGCAAAACGAGAGCACAGGCAGGTCAACCACTTTCAGGTGAAGTTCTGCAAACTCCACTACATGTTATGCATTCATTACAAGTTCAGTTGTATGCACCAAAAATCCTGATGCAGTTTAAAACAAGAAGTGATAAAAAAGAACTATTTGTGAGCAAAAGACTATAAAAAGGTAAATCAATGTTTATATTCTGACTTAAATTGTAAGACTACAGTATCACAATACCATATTACGGCCTTGGGAGTCAGGGGAGAACCTTTTCCCAGCCTAGTTAGGACATGTGCCAGCAAAGGGATTGTCCAGTAGCAGGCTCTCTCCAGAAACTTGGCATGAGGCCTCTATGCAGAACCAAATAACTTCACTGAAGTTACTGTAGAGCTTGTGTTAGAGCTTGAGTTTCCAGAACTTGAGTGGAAAATGAGGCCTTTATCATGAAAAGGAGACCACACAAGAGCCGCATAGGTATTAAACTTTCCCACTAAAACTTTATTGAGTTATTTTGGTTGCAACATCGCAATACCCAGCCCAGTATGGGCCCCCCAAAAATAGAAACCAGCGTAGTAGTTTTAACATGGGATTTCACAATAAAAACCAGTTCCCTGAAGCAGCTAAATGCTGGGCAGGTAAATGCTAGCAGGGAATCCTCAGGATGTTTCACTGTGTGAAGGGGTTTCCCATAGTTCAGGAAGTACAGAAGCTGACGCACTGCAGGCCTGCCCATCTGTCTTTTTGCTGCTGTATTTCTCTTGCCCTCCGAAGCTCTATTGGGCCACTGAGGTTTCCAAGTCAACAACTTTGAGCCAGGTTCAAATGACATAATTCCTCTGTCTCTTTTCATGTTGGATCATTAGTTGCTAAGTCAAGGCTTTGCCTGGCGATTTACTAGGGGTCCTGGAGAGGTTGAAAAGCAAATGGGACCTGTAATAAATCTCCAGACATGGACACTGGGGTGCTGTACAGACATATTGAAGAATGGTTTGCCTTCTTATTCTCAACTTGGGGCGCTCAAGTGAGGATTTATGTTTGGCTAAGAGCTAGCAGGCTAATTTGATGCTGCTAATGGCAGGATAGCATGTGGGAATCACCTATCGTCTCCGGATGACAGTCATGGTAATACGCTGCCATAATTAGACAGTGAACCCTTGATGAGTGCGATCCTATATAACTACATCCATCAGACTGACATCATAACATGACCAATGATGTCACTTATCACACAAGGGGATATCACAAGGGCATAGGTGTCATCTCCTTACCAAGATGGAAATCCCTGGTCATCTTTAGGTTGTTGGCTTCTAATCCTGCTTCCTTTAGGGGGGTAACAAAAAAGGATAAACCTAGAGAATAGGGTATAAGGATACAGAATAGGTTTACGGCAAGGAGAGAGCATAAGTCCAGAAACTTAACATTTTGATTCATGACACATTCTTGAGAGCCCAATATTGTAACAAACTGTTATATTCATTTTTGAGTAAAATGACATGAACATGAAATTAATTAAAAAAAAGTTCCCAAACCCTTAAGTGTCTTTTACGTTACACAACGTGTAACAACGTGTACTGCTGATGCCCAAATAATTGTTCACTTTCCCAGGGCAGTAATGGAAAAGCCTTTGTTCTTTGGCAGTTAAGGTGGAAAGCTGGACAGATGTTGACTTCATGATAAACATAGAGGCTCCAGGTTAATAAGAATGGGGTTGGGAGAGTTGGTATGGGCGGATGAAGCTGTAACTTCACCCAGTGCCAGATTACATTTCTATAATGGGAGGATATTCAAAATACCTACTGAAGACAAAAGTTTCTATTTGTAGGATTGAGGTGTTATGATACAGTCTAATAGGGGGAGATAATTTAATTCACTTCATCAAGAGGAAGCCTGCATTGCATGTGGGGGCATCCATTAATTAGTTATCTTAAGTTAAGTGTCACCTTTTGACTTAGCAAACAAAAGTTGTACCAGAAAGGCATGTTACTTCCTCTATTGGCACCACTACTGCCTTCATTTGTCATTAAGGCTCAAAAACAGAAATTACATTTCCATCACTCACCAAAAAGTAGTGACATTATGGCTGGGGTTACTAGTGAATTACAAACAGTTTAGTTCTCATATGTTAGGAACTAACAGAACAGCATCATATGTATCATCTGTAGTCTGAAGCCATTGGATTTTCTACGGCTGATGAAGATCCTGGTTGGCAAGGATCAGATAGACACCAGATTTTTGTCATACTGATACAGTATACAGCAGCTTGGTGGTTGCAAACATTAGCAGTTCTCATGAAGATCTATGATTCTTCTAACATAAAGCTCTCTTTAAAAGGTTGAGGGAGCGTGGGAGAGACAGATGCAATTAGCTCTTCCTGAGTATACAAATGCATTAATGAACACGCTTTGGAAACCAAAAATCATGGAGCACCCATCCAGGAAAGGTAATTAAAGATCATAACCTTGTGTAAAAAAAAGCATATTCCAAGAGCTTTGTTAAAAACTCCTGCACATAAAAAATTGCAAGGGAGGGGGATGGGAGCTTTTGCCTTGGACTCCAGCCCAGACGCTTGTGAAAAGACTTCGACCCAACTATAGTTGCTAAAGTCTGGGCCGAAGTAGGGTTTTACTTTCAAGACCTTTAGAATAAAACACAAGCATTCTAAATACAGCTATTGGTGTTGTATCTTGCATTTCTGGGCCTATTTTATTGTTTAATTGTTTGGTCAACCTTAAGATACAATATTCCAACCAAAATTTGATCCACATGCACTGTTGAGTAGAGCCCCTTTCACACATGCACTGTAAACTTGAAATTATTTAGACATTACCTGGAAGAGCTTCAAGTGAGAACGCAAATGTACAAATCAGCTTGATTGGACATTAAAGAAACTTTACCCTGCCAGCTCCTTAGTACAAAGTCTGTGTAATTTCGTACTGAGCCCATGTGTAAAAAGAGCAGGTAGTCGTACCTAGAAATCACCGTCAATGAGTGGGCATGTTAATGATGTTTCTATCGTGGAGCTTGTGCGAAACAGGAAGAAAACAATATCCAAGGGTGAAGAAGAAGGGTCATTTACATGAAGACGGCAATGAAAATGTCTAACTGAAGAGATGACAAGATTCAGGAACTTCTTTTGGCAAGGGCTGAAGCCGAAATCGTCAGACAAATTAGAGGAGCACCAAGAGACATAGTTGTTTATGACCAAATGTCCTGCCTCCTGCTTGCTCTACCCAGGTGCCGCCCCTTGCCTAAACCAAACAGAGTATTTCCTGTAGGTGAGAACGCTTCTTACATGCTACTTGTTTGAACAGGAAACTCCAGTAACTCCACAATATTCAGACCTGATTCACCGCACATTGTGTGGAGCTCGCACGAGTGTTTTGCTTTGCGGTTACCTTGAGTAAGGACAGTTGAGTAAGAAATTAGTTACCTCCTCTTTGGGTTTCACAACTGAAGGCTCACTGTAATGGTACACAAGATAATTTGATATCCGTTTTAATCAAAGTTTTGTCTACAGTCAAATTTCCACAAATTGTAAATTAAATTTGAGCATCTGACATTGATGTAATGTCATAGAGCTACAGTCCACCACTTCTCTCCTTTGATGAAGTCATTGTTTGGGTTTTTGAGTCAGTGTTAACCTGTGGTGTTCCGTAGTCTACGTCTGTCCTTCTATCAGTCACAGTTTCCTCAACTATGACTCAGCTGTATTTGTTTGAAATGGGCAGATCACAAGCTCTGTTATCTAAGGGCTGGAGAATGACCTTGTCTTCTACCTTGACCCCCCCACCCTACCCCCACCCACACATACAAACCCCTCAGCACCATAACAATTTAGGTGGGTGGATTGAGATGAGCTTCCTGTCTCTATTCTTTGAGTCCTTAACAGGAACTGGTGTTAAGTGGAGTTTTGAGAGCCATTGTGAATTTT
Source organism: Epinephelus moara (assembly GCF_006386435.1). Taxonomy (NCBI): domain Eukaryota; kingdom Metazoa; phylum Chordata; class Actinopteri; order Perciformes; family Serranidae; genus Epinephelus; species Epinephelus moara. The sequence continues at coordinate 21,213,474 of NC_065515.1, forward strand.
CTGTCAATGGACGCTGGTTTAGAATAATGAGAATCAGAATCTGGTTTATTGCCAAAATAAAAATAAAAATAAAAAAAATACTATAAACAATATGTACAGTTTACAGGGCCACATTCTGAATTCTGAACAAGACTTTTGGATTACTTAGGTGTATGTAAAATAAAAAGGCAGATGGCTGACTTCATATTAAATTAAATGTCTTTATCAGAGCCCTAATAGCTAAGGGCCCCACACACACACACACACACACACACACACACACACACACACACACATATGTATATCAATAGATATTTAAACAACTGACTGGACTTTTCTTATAACATCTATTTGATCACCTAAATTAGACTAAGCTTTGATAGTTTGGGTGTATTAACATACATTTTGAAATTCACAAGAGGTGGCAAAGTTTTGACAATATTGCTCGTCTAGCCCAGTTTTAGGTGTTGCACAACACAGTTCTGAATAACTCTGAATAGCAATTTCAGAACTGGGGCGTCTTTCTCTCAACAGGAGGCACCATTCTGTAATTACAGATCAGTTTTTCATGTCCCCTGTTTGAACTTTTCGGATAAAGGGTCACAACGTAATAACTGCCACCTAAACCGAGATCAGAGATCCTGTCAAAAGGTAACCAAGTAATGCAGGTTTTCAATTTGCTCAGTCTCGCCAAAGGGAAATGATTCCCTCACCCAACTGCTTTGAAATCTACTTCAATCTATCAAACTGGGGGTCCAAAGGAAACAGGTTTAATCTTTTGATTCAAGTGCCCCTCACTGAGTTCAGAATTCTCTTTAAAGTATGAGTTGGCAGCATGACTCTTGAAGATCAAACTGTTGCTGTGGTCAAAATAGTGACATCATCAATTTAAAGTTGTTTGAATTGATTTTGAAAGACAGGGATATGGAAAAAAACCCCTCAAGGTTGACTGCTTTAGTTTCCAATTACCGTGACCTTTTCCAAACACTGACGTCTCAGAAGATGAATCAACAATATGTTCTGCTTTGGGATCAACCTCCGCCCAAAATGTAATTCACTTACCGTGTTGTTGTTTTGTCACTTATGTTTTTGTTGTCCGATGTGGCCCAAAGGGCAAACGTCAAGCTGAGGAGAGATAGAGTGTGTAGGAGTGTGTCCATTCTGGCAGCGGCTCCCAGAGCTCAGACATCCGGCACAATGTTGGTGCAGCAGGGCGGAAGTCAACCAGGTTTTGCAGAGAGTCACACGTTTGGACACACACACACACAACCCCACACAGCAGCCATCAATTACCCCACTCCTATTATTCAACCTTGCCTCCCCCTTTTTCTCGCATTTCTCACGCTTTCTTGTACTGTGGTGCAGTTCCTGATTTTATGGGGACAGGACCAGAATGGAGACAGAGAATTACGTCAACTCATATTGTCAATCAGACATTAACAACAGCTGCCACACGTAAAAACAAAGTACTGAAAATGTGAATACAGTTGATAAAGCCCGCCGAGGCAAGATCCTCTACCTCATATTACAGAGTCAAGGTGTCCACTTTACCCTCCTGTCCTCCCATTCAAACCCACTGAATGGAGTGAAGTCTGCACAGACATACAACAGATGGTATTATTGCTGTACTTTCAGACATGCTAGCAGCATGTGGTGCTAAACAAATACTGGATGGATTGCAGTGGAATTTAGTGCAGGCATTCATGGTCCCAAGAGAATGAATCCTAATGACTGTGGTGATTCTGTGACTGTTACTTTAGCGCCCCCAGCAGGTTGGCATTTCTGGGTTTGACCAAAATCTCTCAAAAATTATTGGATGGATTGCGATGAAATTCGGTACACACTTATGTCCCCTGTAGGATGAATTTTAATAACTTTGGTGATTCCTTGATTTTGCTCTAGAGCCATTACCAGGTAAAAATATCAGCTGTCCAACACTTTGGTTTATTATCACATTCTTGCAAAAACTAATGACATTTCCATTAGCCTCAGCTTTTTGTTCACTGCTAATAATTATAAAATGCCCTAATGGTCATTTTGTTTTACTGTGAAATGCACCACTGAGTGGAATTCAATGATAAACATACACAATATTGTAATTTTCTTAGATTTTCAGCCCAAAATTCAGAAAACAGCATTTTTTGTAATGTTTAATTTAAACACAAAAAGCAGTCAGATGTTGCAACGGCTCATTTCTGGATAAACATGGCTTTCTGTCAACATCTTGATATTGGTTATTTCGGGAGTCTAAGATTTTAGATAGTCTTGGCTTTCAGAATATGAAACTGTTACTCTCCCTCCCTGTATGTCTTCCTGAATTATTAATGAAAGGCTTAATGCTGTAGTAACAAGGCAGGGTCTGGGACAGTGGGTTTTTATATGATTTAGAATAAAGTCTTGGCTTTCTGAATATTAAAACCTCTTTAAACCCACCAGGACTGCCACTGGTGACCCACTTAAGTGGCTTAGCATCACGCATCAAAATGTAAAGTTAGGTGTTTAAATTTTGTCATTATGGACATGGTTCACATCGGTAGCTCAGCAAGATTCTCCACAATTCAATTGTTTAGTTCATGGTACTGAAACCATGAGCACCACAGTATAATTCATTCGGATTTACTGGCATGGTTAACAATAGACATGGAAAAATTGCTGACTCTCTACATTTGATGCGGTCATCATGTCCGAACATGTGTCCATTCCTCAATTATTTACTTCTTTTAGTCTGTGAGTGTCCAGCGATCGAAATAATCAAACAAGTTTTTAAAGTTGTGAACATTGTCATGTGAAGTCCATTGCTAACTTCGTTGGTCAAACAGAGCGCGGTTCTTCCAACATAAATAATATTTTCTCATTTTGCTGCTCTGTGTTGTTGGGCATACTTGTTTTTGTTACCTTTCTGGCTACAAAATAAAAGTGCCCCCAAGCTTTTCTGTATATTTTTCAACACAGCACAGCCCCTGGAGTACGAACATGCACTCCCAGTGGCGAAGACCGATGGGCTCTGTCACAAAACTTTGCAGCAACTGTACTAGAGATTTTGAGGGCCTTTTCCCAAACTGATGGCTTGGTGACAGTCATTATGTAATGTGATGTATTTTGCTTAACACTGGAGTACAAAAACAACACATTTATTAAAAAGCTAAGACAGTTCTTTTTCCTACAGTCTATAAAACTCAAAATTTGTTTTAGGGTCAGCGTGACTGAAAATGATAGAGCTAGTCATAATTCAGAGGCGATATAAGACTTTTCAGAATAATCTGACAATAAAGTAAAATCCAGTCCGAACCCTTTTAGGTATACCGAGTCAAATCAACATAAAATATGGAAATATAGAACAACAAGGACATAAAAGAAAATTCTGATGCAGATTTTTGATCCCATGCCATGAGCAGTACACACAGCATTATCCCAAAAGCAGCAGATTACTTATGTAACAGTCAACAAAATGAAAAATGACCGGACATAGAGTCAAAATTATGCAGGATTTGCAGGTCTCGCTCTTTCCCAGGAAGAGAAAGAAGGCTGTATTTTGAACTACCGCATTACTCACAACCCCCACTGATATAATTGGCCATAGGCGGAGTAGAGAACGACATGCCCCTCTTCAGGCCATGGCCAATCTCCTGCACAGATCAATCAAAGCAGTTCAACAGTGGCCCATTCAGCACCAGGCCACCCCTGAACTGATGAATGACCTGGGCTACAGTGTACCCCCTGCACACACACACACACACACACACACACACACACACAACCCTGATGCAAACATGTGGCTTCTATAGTACAGTCAGACCGGCCTGACAAATACCTGTAGCTGCCCACCCACCTTCTAAATCCGTAGCAGTTAAATGAGTAGAGAATTATATCTCATCTGTTGCTGATGCTGAAAATAATAACAGGCAGGTGGGTTCTTTTTTCCAAACAGTGCATGAGCAAACCTGATGGGAATTAAACCCCTTACTCCCAACAGCTGAAGATATTAAGTCTTACTCTACCACTGTACGCACGTATTTCAATAAACCATGCAGCACTAATTAGAACAGCAGCATCACTCAACATCCTCCGTCAGACACTTAAAATCATCTTTAAGGAATTACCTAAATGAGTCATACTCCGTCTGCCTTTATTTAACAAATTGCTCTCATCCTCTTTGTAACTCTGACTCAGCAGAGCAGTAGCCAGGATTTTAGAAATACTTGGGTCACCAGAACTGTTTGACCAGGAGAGTTTTTTTAATTACTTGGGGTTTTTTATGTTTCATATATTCAGTTAACCATGCAGTTATACTTTCTGTTCAATTTATTCCCTAACAAGAATGTCTAAATCTTGTTTGAAAGCATTCTCCAGACTTCCAGGAATAATTTCCTGGGGGAGAAATGCGTATGTTAATTATTTTATTGGTTCAGAAGTAAAAAACAGCTAAAATCTATACCCACACAATCCAGTCTCACTCCCAACTTGTCAAATACTGACACTTGCTTAGTGGCCCCTAGTGCATTGAGGCACCCTTTTGTGGCAGCATGAGATACACCAGGCAGCGATATGTTTTTTTAGTGTAAAAAGTGAAGAAGTCCACAGAGGGTAGACAGAAGGGGAGGTGGATGGATCAAACAAACTCCCGACTTTGACCTTGGAGCCCGCTGTATATCAACTGTATGAAACAAAAAGTCAATTGAGTTATTTTAATGAGAACGTAGTATGTTTGTATGTGTAGAATACTATGCTAGTGATCTACGTCAAAGTCACTTGACGTTACATTATGTTAATAACTACGTACTTTTTAAAAGCCAAACCATGATGATTGTCCAAACCTAACCACATACTTTTGTTGCCTAAACCTAAGGAGCTAAACCTAAAAAGCAGTTGTTGTTTTTTTTTCTTACCAACATTCCTAGTTTATTTTTAAAAGACTTACTGTTTTCATTTAACATCCAGAAACTGTAAATTTCCTGTGAAAACTAAAGTGTATTTTTATAAGACATAATACATGTAAGGAGCATAAATTGACATGCTGTCCCTGAGCATCCAAAACAGCCACTAGAAGGGTACGTAGCATGTCAGATTTTGAAGTGTAGGGCCACTGACTGGGTGTTGACATAGTATAAAGACTTAGGAGTGACGATATGTTGTCCTACGATTTCTGAGTTTTTAGGGAGTTTGCTTGCTTTGGTCTGAATCAGGGACTAATTTTGTTACAAAGTTGCATAATTACCTAGAGTTGGTTCGTGTTCTCATAGCAGCACAAGCGGACCAGATCAAATGCCTTGTGTGAGAAAGCTGCTCTTGATTGGTCAGAATTTCCATGCGCGAAAAATCCAGGAAGTAAACAAAACATTGAAGAAGAGTACACTTGCAAGATAAATGTGACACTTTCTAATGTCACAATGGAGGGACAACTACGCAGGTTGATTTTAGCGCTGCTCATCGTGGACTATATTGCTGTCATTGTTCATTTTAGTCAAACCATACAGTTTGAAAACGAGGCGCGGCTCCAACTAGAAAACAATGTTTTGATGCATTGGATGTGCTGAATGTGCATATTAAGGCAGTACAGGAGGAGGTGCACATTAATAATCCTCCAGGACTGTAACATGCTCATGTTTAACCCAAACACTGTCAGAGTTTGTTTGTAACCGATTCGCATCTCTTCAAGAAGGTCTCGGTCCGGTTGTCTTGGCGCGCATCCGAGTGTGATTACTGTGTTCACACCTGCCCAAACGAACCGCACTTTTGGGGCAAACGAACTTGAGTTTGATGGAATTGAAGCAAATGGGGCAGGTGTGAAAGCACCCTTAAATCTTCTCAAGGCCTAAAATAACAGCCCTTGTGGCTTAAATTTAGCTGTACAAATGAATAGTTTTCCAAAAACTGTCCACAAGGTGAAATAAATTGATGCATCGCAAAATCAAATCGATTCAATCAAGTGTTATTTTTATGATACAACTTATGCTCTTTAATCAGTCATCATCACAGTATTGAGATTTGTAATAACTGAAACTACACTATCTGTCACGCACAGCTAGAAGGTTAGGTTCAGGTGTGTTCACTTGTCTCCACTATGGCTGTCCTTTTGTTCTCAGTGTCCTCCCATTTTAAGCATTTAATCAATGGAGAACTACATTACATTTCTTAAAGTGGGTCATTCACGTGCAGGAAGCCTTTTATTAGTAGTCCACCCACATTCTTCCCACATCCGCACTTAATTGGCACCTGAACCTCTTAGCCCTCACACTTCCATGTTGGTGAAATAGTTTGATAGCTATTAGCAGTCATTGAAGATTAATGTCAGTAAGGAGGTGTTTGTATATATATTTTCCCCCTCTCTGCACACTGCTTCTGGTAATCTGATACTTGTGTTATTCTTTGCCTTCAATTTTCCTGACAGGTGACACATGAAGTGGAAAAGTCAGGAGCTGAATCACTTGAAGGTTTTTTGGTTCACGTTCAATTCACAGTGGTTTTCCCTTTAATCACCACAGAGGAAGAAAAAACATGACACTTGGCAGCTGGAAGTGGATATTTTTAATCGGTAAAAGCTTAACATAAATAAGACACACGTTTCATGTTTTCATGATAGTCGTTAAGTATTACCAGTAAGCCTCTAATTACTGCTACAAGAAATACTGTCCAAGCTGTAGCTGGACTATAACTGGATCAATCCCATTTTGCAACAGGGTCACTGATTTTATTAAGTCTCGGGTCAAATCGGGGTATTTTTAGTAGGGGTGGAAATCTTCAGTGTTGCAGTTATAGAAGTGCCAAAAAGGTATTTTGTCTATCATGTACTGTATCAGAGGGCTCCATTAAACTATAATGGTAACCGGCCGCGTATCATGCCAACGTTAAAGGATGCCTTTTGGTTGGATTCTGACGCTGCAAGTCACTGCCCAAGCGCCGGACTTCGTTGACTTCGGAGTGCACCTGGCGATGATAAACCTCTGGGGAAACAATTAATTTTTCGGGAAGATCGAATGTAGTAAGTAGATATCTGGATCCAAGACTTCCTCCTCTGTGCACCGGTCATTTTGGGTAATCTCTGTAAACTGATCAATCTTTAAAAAGCGATTATAAAGTTTAATCATCATTGGACAATAGCCAATGGGTTCCAAGATGGCATTTTAGGCAGTGTGTTCTGCCTCTCCACATAGACTGCAAACCAATACTACTCGGACTACAAATGTAAACCAGAACACTTCCAATACCAAAATCATGTCTCGCTGCCTACAGATTCTGCATACATATGCAAACTGTACTCGGCTACATTGTAAATGAGGTCCCTACCTCAATGTATTTCCGAGTTTAAATAAAGGTTGAATTGAATTGAATTGAAAAACATCTGTTTATACAGATTACACCATTCTTGCCTGTGCGATATACTTCATCTATGTAAACTCTTTTGTTAGTCATTTACTGATACTATGGACTTCCTTGCCAGCAACTGATGACCATTTCCTTACTCATATGTAATTTGTGGGACTCTGTATATAGTTATAGTTTTCAAATATTAGAGTTGCAAATACTGGATTTTTTTTTAAAATAATCTCTATTGTCCACATGTTGAACCTGGAAGCAGAACTTCATCAAGTGAAACCGTCTCCATCACTTTCACCCCAGTCACACTATGCCTCTCATTGACTCTTTCTTTATCATCTGCTCTCTTCCTCAACTCTTTCATGTCTTTTTTTCTTCCAGCCCTCTTTATCATCTCTGTCTTTCTCACTCTCCTTTTCCCTTTCTCACTGTTGCTGTGAACTGCCTTTTCCCATGCGCTGCAGGCGTGGTTTTACCCAAATCCAAGAGGGAATTGCTGAGAAAACATCTCTGGTTACCACCGTCTTTGTGGCTATACTCCTTACCAATTCTTACAACTGGTCCTTTTGAAGTCATGAATGAAAAATGACAATACTCTAGCTCTGACCTAAAAAACAGGTTGGTGAGAGCGACTCACTGGCAATTAGAAACCTCACACAAGTATTGAATGCAAGTGCTGGGCTGCATTCAGTCTTCCGGCTTCTTATTTCTTCGATCAAAAGCCTCAATCAAGAGTATGTAAAAGCTCTTCAGAAAGTGTAAGCTAAGGCCTTCCAAGGAGATATACTGGTGCAGAATGGCAAAATAGATATTTCTGAACTAAATAAGTCTGGTACAACCTTTCTGTGTGTTTATTTAAGGCAAAAAATAGTATCTTAATAAAGGGAATTACATGATAAAATGCATTCTGGTCCAGCAGATAACCAGGTCCGAAATGAAAATCTGATTTCTTAACATGGCTGCAACCATCATTCCCTTACTTTAGCTGTGTGGTTATTATTGTAACTGTGATGTGATGATGATGGTCCCCTTAACAAAGTAGTCATTTTAACCCAACACAGGATGTTTGCTTAACCTTAACCAAGTTGTTATTTTAACCAAACCATGATCTTTCCCTTAAGCTAACCAAGCCTTAATCATAGCTGTGTAAGATCACAAAGCTGCATTATTTTTGCAGCGATGATCAGTTTTAGAAGCCACAGACAAATGACATTGTCATGCTCAGAAAACTTTTATGTCTCATTCTAAAGGTCAGTTACAAACAATGCACTTTGTCATTTGGAGGACTTTTTAGAAAACACAATGTTTATCTAAACTCGAACCTTCAGGATAACTCTTCGTCCTGTATCACCATTGGACCACACTAACCTCTGGTGAAGGTTTAACACTCAAATAGAAAAAACAAATATGCTTGTGACTGTGAAAAATCCCATTTAAGTTTTCAAAACTTATTAATTAGTTGTGCTTTTCCCAGAGCCCACAACCCCAATTCCAAAATTATTGGGACGATGTGTAAAACAAATAAAGCAATTATTTGCATTTTTTACCCATATTCAATTGAATCCAGTACAAAGACGATATAGTTAACGTTCAGACTGATAAACTTTATTGTTTTTTTGTGAAATATATACTTATTCTGAATTTGGTGCCTGCAACACATTTCAGAAAAGTTGGGACAGGACCTGTCTCCCATTGAAAATGTGTGGCGCATTATGAAGCACCAAAATGCACTAGTGGATGCCAGGACTGTTGAGCAACTGAAGTCATATATCAAGTAAGAATATTAAAGAATTAGCCTTTCAAAACTTCAACAGTGCCCAAACACTCTGTTGTTAAAGAAAATGTGATGTAACACAGGGGTAAACATGTTTCTGTCCCAACTTTTTTGGAACTTGTTGCAGGCAGCAAATTTAGAATGAGTGTATAAATTATAAAGTTTATGAGCTTAAACATTAAATATCTTGTCATTGGACTGTATTCAATTGAATATAGGTCAAAAAGGATTTTCAAATCATTGAATTCTGTTTTTATCTATGTTTTACACGGCATCCCAGCTTTTTCCGAATTGGTGTTGTATGTTTCAGTTAACAGAACTCTTACATTTTACAGGTTTGAAATGTAAAAGATCTAAAAAGAAAACGAAACAAAACTTAAAAAAACAGCATTACTGAAAAACCTGCAGCTGGTATGTGATGCATAATTGAAGCAGCAATTACTTTTAAGAATAAACAGTAGTTGCAAAAAGCAATCTCACAGCAAAGTGCAGTCGCCGTTCTCAAGGTTTTAATTGTATCGCACGATCATCCTCTGCAGAGGGAGTTTGCCCAAAAACAAAGTTTACTGATTGAAAGGTCCAGAACAGCTGCTGAATTGACCTCGTAGAGATATTGTTTCTTAAACTGCTGGTTCAGAAACCAACAATGACTTTCAATCCATGCTTTTAAGGCAACTGATAACTGGGCAGACTCCAACTGCTAATAATAGTTAAAAACATGAAGAACAGCTTCTGAAGTGGACCATGTGGTGAGACTGCATAGCTTGTAGACAAAAATTGCAGGTCTGACCGTAATGTTGGCTTGGCCTGGCTCTGGAAATTTTGCATTAATAACACTTTGTGTCCTAATTATCTCTTAAACCCATGTAAAGACAGTGCTTTAGGTCGTCAGAGCTGTGCTCTTTTCTAACAGTGCCATTGTTGACAGAGGGAGCCCTGAGGTTGAAGATAAACCAGCTTTCTCTGTGTAAACCAGGGATATTCTCACAGAGCTGCTCTCTGATGATATTGCAAAGAAAAAATAGGTGTTTAGCCCAGAATTTGCCTATTAATTGCTAGAATATTAAGCTGCATTGATGTTCAGAATTGAAAGCTAAGCTCGTCACAGGCCTGAATGAATAATTGACCCTTTGAATAAAACGTTAGCAAGCAATCGCACGCTAAAACACACCCACACAGGACTGACTTTTCTTCCACCCCCTAATAGGCTTCCCTCCTCCTCCTCCTCCCCCTCATCCTCCTCCTCCTTTTACCATCCCCTTTTTCTCTTTTCCAATCTTACAAACACATACACAAACCCGACCACCTAGACAATTACAGACGTCTGCTCATTTCGCCTTGGGAACTTCTGGCTGTTTATGGGCCAGATACTGCACTTTAGAAGAAACAGTTTGGTAGAGCAGATCATAAAATGCACGTGGTGTAGATATGGGAAATGGTCAGCTCGTGTCTTTGTTTCATTATGAATATTGCTCTTGAGCAACAGTAATGGCATGATTTTGTATCACTGAGAGCCTGTAATAAGTGCAAAAGGCAAGAGGATGTCATTACTGAACACATTATCTATTTGTTTATATTTCTTTCTCACGATGGCTTCCCTCTTCCATTAACAGAGAAAGCATCATCTGAGCTCAAAAAACAAAATGAGGGAAACAAAATTAAGTGCTCCTGAAGGCTGAATGTCTGGTGTTAACATCTAAAACCACCAGAGGGCACTCAATCTGGGTATGAAAAAATTTAAAAGTTGAGGTCTTAACTTGTTTTATTTTGCTTTTCTCTCTTTTAACAACAAAAAAGTTGAAATGTTTTCATTTTGTCAACCCAAGAACAAAGTCACCAGCAATTCCAAAAAGAAGTGTTGCTTTGTAAATAGTGTAAGTCAGCATTACTGTATGTATTGTACGTTACTGTTTATGAAATTGTATGATTTATGTGTTTGACCCTGGGAAGACTAGCTGATGCTAGGGTGTTAGTCAATGGGGATCATAATAAACTAATCTAAACTGGCTGTATCTTCACAAACAATATAGGTGCAGCAGTAGTCTTGGCAACATACAAGTTGAAGAACTGCTGGTTTAAAATTTTAAGATGTCCACTGTCAATATGGCCTGTAAGAAGGCACTCTACTCTAGAAAGAAAACATTGTGGCAAGATGGTGTCTGCTTTGTATCCCAGTACCAGCTGGTAAACTATTTTAGGAAAATGAGTAACACACTCTAATCACTTAAAAAACACAGTTAGGTGTTGCTAAGCAAGGCACTTAACCTTCCATCTGCTGACCAGTGGAGCTCCCAGGCCAGAACATGATGGAGTTTGCTAAGAAAACAGCAAGCTCTCTTTTAAACTCCTTTTTTTTTCAATTATGCAAAATTAGACCATGATGTACAAAGAATATACCAACACATTTTCACTCTGACCTTGTCACATATGGACGTTTGGTCATGGACTTTCCATGTCCAGATACGACGTGAAAGGTACCCTGGGTCCATTAGTTGTTGACGTTCTGGGATGCCGTGTCAAGGTCTGCCTTTTACATGCATTGTCTTCTTTCAAAATACACTTCCCGTTTTCACAGGAAATTTACCATTTACATGCTGTCTCTTTCAAAATAAATGCACTACGTCGGTACAACAATGCAAACTGACGTGTTTTTTTTCTTCCTATTACAGTTAATGCACGTAGTTGGATTTAGGCAACAAAAGCATGTGGTTAGGTTTAGGGAAAAAGAACAGGGCTCAGACTTTAGCCACCTTACCTTTCATTCTTGTCCCACTGCGTTTCCTCTGAGTGCTGTTAAATTATAATGGTAACCTGCAGCGTATTATGCTGACGTTGAAGGACGACTTTTTTTTATCAGTGTCTGATGCCACAAGTCACTGCCCAAATGCCAGATTACGACGACTTCAGAGTGAGACCGGGTTGAATGTATGTAGGATATGCTAAAAATTAGGCATTCTTTGTAAAAAAAAAAAAAAAAACCTTTGATGGTTACTATGTCCATCAGTTAAAGCTGGATAGGCAATATCTGGAAAAGGCAAAAAAAAAAAAAAAAAAACAGTCGGCAGAATTTTAAAAAATCAGTTTATAAGACCACAAATGAGACAAGCATTGGCGAGGGAGCTACCCCACGGTCCCTCCACCTTGCTCCCCACTGCTGTGAACTGCTTCGCCACAGGAGAGCAGGCAGCAGCAGTTCAAAGACAGACTTTTGGTCAGTGGCTGAAGTGGCTCAAATTCTGCCAGCACAAACCCCCCAGCACCTGGTGTCACAGCATGCTGGTGGTGAGTGGCAACACTGGGTCTAACCTGTGTAATAGCAGCAACAGAAAGTTTGCTGATCCAGTGGGGAGTTGGGGCTGTCCAGGCCCCCAGAGCTGGGGTTTGCACTCCCAGATTCAGGTTGGTCATGCTCTGGTTAGCAGAAGGCTAAACTATTAGCAACATTTTCTCTTCATTTCAGAAACACTTTTCTGCAGTTGACACGTTTAATTTTGTTTACTGTCAGACTCTCTTTCTGATGTCGATCTTCCTTTGCAGAAGTTGATGTCAATGCTGGAAAAGCAGTTTCTACGTCCTACCCCAACTTTAAATTAGGACTAAACACCTTCAACAAAACATTTGTCAACATCTGTCAAAAAAGTAATGACATCTGTGCCAGTTTTCTGTCATATGAAGTTTTCCATCAAAAAAAAAAAAAAAAAAAAGACGACAGCCAAGGCTAGTGACAATGTAAGAGGACAAAAAATAACCATCTCGATCATGTTCAAACCATCATGTGCCCCTCTGGCCCTGTTTGATGTCTCTTTCAAACAAAAGGACAAAAACCCCCCACAGAACAGAACAAAGACACACAACACTTTCCATATAAATGTGCAGTGGAAAGAACACTAAAACCAGAGTAAGAGTGAGCAGATGTGCCTCGGCACAGAGATGACACCATGTCGTTCGTCTTTGAAAAAGCCACATGTGTCTGATGTTGGGGACATGTAAAAAAAAGTCTATCGTCATTCGAGGAGCGGAGAGGCAAGGCTCTGTGGTGCTGAAGCTGTTGGGTGGGAAGTGATTTTTTTTTTTTTCTGCTGGTGCATTGTCAGCAGTGCCACTCCTGCCACCTTCTGGACCTTGGTGGGACAAATGGGTCTGAAAAGGAAGAGGAACTTAAGACACACATGTCTGTGTGTACAGTAGACCTCATGCAAATAGAATGTGTTAGCATTGTGGGGTCTTCTCAGTGTTGAGACGCATACAATGACCTGACTGAAAACTTTTTTTCCAAACTTGGTTTCCTCTAAAGGTTTCTATGTAAAGAAAAATATATAATAAAGGGTGAGAAGAATGTAAGGGGAGTGCAGAGAAATGAAACTGCTAATGACAAGTTTAGCCAGTAAGGAAGGCAGCACGTTATGGATCGACGTTGTGCACCTGCACTACAGGTGTAATTAGACTGAGATGATGTCCTATGGCATTTCCAGTTGAAGGAGCTGTTTGAGAGAGTAAAAAATATGAGGTCACCTGGGGTACTAGGATGAATAATACCACCTCTGCCATAAAAGATGAATGGTGAGTTACAAATTAATTTAATCAAGTCAGATAAAATCCACTTCGAGAAACTCAGACTGCTGGACTGCCAATAGTCGTTATGGTCATGTGACTATTTAGCAAAGGGTTATGGAATTCAGATTAATTCTTTATTGTCCTCTACAGAGGAAATATGTTTTCACAGTCTGTACACAATCAAGTTCTCAAACCAAGTTGCACACTGAGTCTGTTTTTTCATCCGAAATTGTTGCACGTCTAAGAATAAATATGACTTCACGTTGTGTCTATCATGTTTGCTCACTGAGTCAGAAGCTCTAGTCCGTCAGCATCTGTGTTTTTCGCATTCAGTCAGAAGCCTGTAGAGATGTTTGACCAAGAATCAGTGAAGGAAATGTGGTAGCGGAACACATCTGTGACAGGACAGAGGAACGGGGTGCACAGAATAATTTCGTAACTCAGATAGCTCACTTTCAACAAGTCAGTTAGTAATATTCAGGACGATGATGATGAAGAGGAGGAGGATGTGGACCACGCACAGAATGTGGAGGACAGAGAGGGAGGACAGCTCCGCCCTTTCACACAGCTGCGGTGCCAAATAAAAGATAGGGAGAGAGCAGTAACAGCCAGGGACGTAACTTCAGTGGAAAGAGGTAAAGGAAGAAATGTGTCTTTTCATTTTGTCACATATTGCAAATTTTCGCAACGAATACAATAATAAAACGCATCGGAATCAGTGTGCAAGGTTTCTTTGCATAACATTGTTTTGACGGATAAAAAAAACACATTCCAAAAATTGGACTCAGTGTGCAAAGGCCTTAACACTCAAAATCTACAATATCTACAGTTCTGGCTCCTGGCACACAGTCTCTATATAAAGATATCTGCATATGTAGCCAGAGTAGTATGGACCAATCATGTTTGGGCGAGCTTTGGTTGCACGCAGGTAAACAGTCCATGTGGAGAGTAAAACTGTCAGAACGCACTGGCTGAAAGGCAGTCTTTGAATGCATCAGCTATTATCTGAAAACAATTTAGCTTTTTGTTAGCTTTTTTTAATCATTATTCTGCATTTGTATGCCAACATGTTCATAGAGATTGGCTGAAATGTCAGCTGGATCTGTCTCAAGATAATTGAGCTGTAAATAATGACAGGTGTACAGAGGAGGAGTCCTAGCCTCGCTAACCACTGATTACACTGGAACCCTGGAAATATTGTCCGTTGCCCCAATAGGCTATATGATCATCAAACAATAGCTGTTGGGTTCTAAGATTGAAGAATGAGTAACGATTGATTTTGTTCTGATGGGGCAGGATACAACATTGTGTTGTTTCAAAAGAAAGCCCCTCTGTGCATTGTTTAAATTCTTTGTCATAATGGTTTTGGGGTACATATAGTACTGTAAAGGTATGCAGGATTTTCCTGAACAAACAGTGTATAGACTGATACAGAAGCAATCCCTCTCAATCATCTCTTATGACCCGCAGTGCTCAGGTGAGGTTAGGGCTTTATAAAATGGTTTTAGCCATGAGCCAGACCATATGCAGCAGGCATCTGAAACGCCAACCGAGAGTGGATCTGGGATTGGGTTTAACTTTCACTTTTGCAGAGGAGCATGTTTACACACAGTAAATAGCAATAGTATACCTTTAAGAAAGAAGAGTGAACTCAGCAGAAGGATACTGTCCTCTTTTATACATCCATCCATTTACGTATGCTTATCCGGGGCTGGGTTGCAGGGACAGGAGGCCAAGCAAAGCACCCCAGACAGCCCTCTCCCCAGCAATGCTTTCTAGTTTCTCCTTGGGGACCCCAAAGCGTTCCCAGGCCAGATGGGATATGTAATCCCTCTTGTGTGTTCTGGGTCAGCCCCGGGGCCTCCTACCAGTGGTAAGTGCCCAGAACACCTCTGATGGGAGGCACCCAGGAGGCATCCTGATCAGATGCCCAAACCACCTCAACTGACCCCTTTTGACGCGAAGGAGCAGCTCCCTCCAGATGTCTGAGCTCCTCACCCTGTCTCTAATGCTGAGCCCAGCCACCCCACAGAGGAAACTCATTTTGGCCGCTTGTATCCGGGATCTCATTCTTTCGGTCACTACCCAGAGCTCATGACCATAGGTGAGGGTTGGGACATAGATGGACCAGTAAATCGGAAGCTTTGCCTTCCAGCTCAGCTCCCTCTTCACGATGATCCAGTGCAGCGCCCACATCACTGTGAAACGACACCACACCATTGATCCATCAAGCTCCATTCTATCCTCACTCGTGAACAAGATCCTGAGATACTTGAACTTCCTTACTTGAGGCAGTAAAAACAAGCGATTAAACAAAATAGTAAATGGTATCCCAAGATGTTTCAAAAGCGACCATCTCCTTCAGCTTCATTCCCTAAACTGATTTTTAAAGTAATGTAGACATTAAAGATGTCAAGATCATTTGCATCACTGTTCTTTCTTGCCAAAGATGACTGAGGTCTAGAAATCATATTACATCAGTAACCCTTATTACTAAAACAATTTGTCAAGTCCTCTCTGATCTCAGACTGTTCAGTATTTACAACTGTCTTCATATTGTAAAACACTTTATACACTGTACTTCCTCCAGCTATAAAAAAAATGCTGGTTGTTACAGTTGAAGATATTCCCAATCTCATCAAGACTAATCTGGAAAATGGTGGTTAAATAAAATGATTTAGAAATTATACAGTAAGTAGAAAAGCATCAGGAGGATACATGATTTACAGGATCGAGGCCTACACATCCTTGGTTCTGACTGACCCATATTCCAGAGCCAGGAAACTTGTCCTCACCACCACCACCTCCACAGGCAGCCTGCTCCAACACAGGTTAGCCGAAGAGGGCCTACTGATCGTGATCCAATGCGACCCTGTGCTAATTCCCTGGTGAAAGCCACCCAGTCAGTCCAGCGATGCCTCAAAACCTCAAGGTTTATATGAACAAGCTCCACTCTGAATGGGAACCCAGGAACTAGGCCGGTAATAACAGACCTCAGGAAAAAAGGTTTTGACCAAAGAGAGAGCGGTGAACAGAGACTCACCCCATTCGCCCCCTCGTTTTCTTTCCCTGCAGGTTTTGGGAGAATGTCGAACACGCTTCCTGTAAAGCTATGTAGTATTTATTACAGCCTCCGTTTTTGAAGGCTGGGGTCATGTAGCCTGCTGTCTATTTATCCTAGAGGTCATTTACTACATTAGGCCTGGTTTCGGGGCCAGGAGAGGAAGAGAAGAACGAAATCTAAGATGCAGGAACTAAATTGGTAGCAAATGTATAGCCTCCAACTTGCCCCTTGGCCCTAATGCGTTTTTCAAGTGCTCTGCTCACCGTGCTCCAAGATGCGGGGACGGCTTGCCTCTGAAATAATATTTCAACAGTGGTTACAGACGCAAAACCGGCGCCATCTCTCAGCTTGGGTTGTTCCCACCAAAGTGCAGCATAAGGGATTTTCATTTTATTTCTGGGAAGATGTTATGCTTTGCTGTGTAGTGGTGGTGGTGGCCTTAAGGTTAAGAGAAGTCGGCTCATGACCAAAAGGTTGCAGGTTTGAATTCCCAGGCTGAAGGATCTCTGGTCTCCTTCAACAGCTTCACCACTGAGGTGCCTTTGAGCCAAGCATTTAACAGTATCGCCAGTGGGGCTTTGCACTGGCTTCAGCAGGAGACTGTGGTTGTACTGGGCCGCTCCCAGGTTGGATGAATGCAAGTGTGTGAATGTGAAGCAGGGCGTTGCTGGAAAAAAAGAGCATGTGTGCTCAAATCCCCAAGAAAGGTTAAAAACAGACACCAGCGCGGAGGCTACCAGGCTGCCCACACATGCCTGAAACTGAGCTACTAAAGTTGTATAAACAAATTGGAAAACACACCTTATGCTGATGAGAGATCATTTACCCGTATGGGGTCATTCTGGTCAGCCATTTTGCGAAAAGAATTTCGACTAAGTTTGAGATCAATGCCTCAAAGATGTTTACATGGAGGCTGAATCGCCGTTCTTCTGCAGCTAAGCTCTCTAAAAGATCGCTTTGACCATCTCATTTTCATTTAAATGGCTCAGTGGAGTCCCATTTGCTCGCTGCTTTCCTGCAGCACAACAGGCTCAATAAAAGCCAATGAGCTGATGAAAACAGGAAAACCTCGTTGTTGTCTTATACAAACAGCATATGGTTTGCTCAGTGTGGCTGCACATGGCAGCACTCCTTCAACTTCATTTGCTCCTCTGAATCGAGTTGTCCTCTTACCATCTGGGCAATTATGAAGTTTCCTAGTCTCCAAGTTTCTTTTGTCAACACTTTACTACAGCCTTCATCAAGTGTATTAATAAGCATATGCACTGTATTCGTATGTTGAACAGCAGATGTATAATGGTCGTTATTTTAGAATGAAAGTCATGAATGCACAGATTCTTACAGCAAATGTGTAATTCACAAAGTAGTTTGTGTGTGTTCTGTGATCACACTGTATGTAACATGCAGCACCCTGGACAGAAGGCAAAACAAGCTATGTTAAAGGAGTAATCTGACTTATCACAAAATGCTCATTTTCATGCTCATGTCCATGAAATATGAAGCTATTTGACTATTTTCTTCAGTATAGGAGCAGTGACGTCTAGGAGTCTCTGCTGGTTCAATTGCAACCTTTTCTGGGGTATCGTCAAATGGCTTACCCTCAACGCCACCACCACTGTATAACCCTACACTACAGAAGAACATAATTAATACGAGGATGTGAAAGTAAAATGAGTTTTAATCAGTATTACATTTATAGTTACTGGTAAGAGAGAGGGAAATTATGAAGCCCAGTGTTCCTGTGTAATTCTCTGGTGTATCAGTGAAGTGTATAAACTACACTGCAGAGTGGTGTCTCTACTTACAGAGACAAACATTGACAGCTGAGTTATATGTAGGGGTTGACTGGGCATCTGCAGGTCCCCGTTTCATCTGGTATATTAAAAGTTTATATTGTCAAGATGCATCTTTATAAACACACCCAGGCGGCATCTCACTGTCCCACGATAGACTACCCTACAACTACCAAGTACAATAGCCATGAGATACTGATTCCCCTCACATATTAACACTCAACCCAGACAAACAAGCGGCTGTGTCTCACGCACACTCTCAGCCAGAGACGTAACGATACAAATAATGGCTAACTGTAGCATCACATGGCTAGCGGTTATTAAGACGTTTAACAGAGTCAAGCCTTTTTAAAGCTTAGTGTTGGATGTTAGCCGCTGCTGCTAATTAGCTCATGTTAACACTCTGGAGACGGTCCTTCAGTGCTGCATCTAACCTGTGTCCGGTGGTGATCAGTCTGTCTGTTCTGTTGTCTTCCTCTGGAACTGTGAGAGACGTCCACACCGCTACATGTTTTACCCTCTAGACAGCATGATGCAGTTGTTCTTCTCTGTGTTTATTGGCGGCTCGCAAACTAAGTTTAAAGTTACATGTACCACCACCGACTGTGTCAGGTGTGTAGATGTTGCCCTTGTTCAAGTCCTAGTCAAAGAAAGCGGTCTGGCTTCGTATTATCGCCGCTATTTATTGGCTATAATTTTAGTGTCCGATTATCGGCCGATAATTTATCGGCCTGATATATATATATTGTGCATCCCTAATTTCTACTGTCTAGTTTTTGTCAGGCATGAATATATTATAACATGTTCATTAGTCAGTTGTAGGTGCTGGCAGGTGGATTTCTTACCTTTGGACAGAGATAGCTGTTCTCCCCGATTTCAGTCTTTATGCTAAGCTAAGCTAACTGTCTCCTGACTGGAGCTTTGTATTTAGTGTAAAAATATGAGAATATGATTGATCCTCTCATCTAACTGTCTGTAAGAAAGTAAACATGTGTATCTCCCAAAATGTTTAACTATTAAAAAAGTTTGAGTGACTAGATGGCATCTTACTTCAGCTAACGAGGGGGCAAGTGTTGGGTCTCAGACATGACTAGACACTGATTGAAGACATGAACTCAAGGTGCGAAATAAATGCCATCGTCTCCCACAGGAATCAGACGTCACGCATTCCCAATTCCCAGAATTTTTATTGACTCCTTGACTGTCTCTGCTAGCTGTCAACAGCAGCTGAATGTCGAAGTTTTTGGTTTTTTTTTTAACAAATTTGATTAATCTGCCCTCTGGACCACAAAAAGATAAAGGAGCGGGATACGTCCTGTCGTAATGCTGGGCTCTGATCAGCAGCCATGCATGTAGCTGTCAGGATGTTGCAGATGTTTAAAAAGATATCCCCTTCCCCAAGGCAAAGTGAAATTAATGGTGGTATTATAAACATCTGTCACACAGCCCAGATCGAACAAAACACAAGGGCTTCCAAGGATCCTTGGTTTGTAGTGTTTGTTAGTCTCTGTGGCTCTTTTTTTTTGCAGTTTCATGTCTTAGCGAGGAGTGACACTGACAGCATGGAGGTAATAATTAACCTAAAATGATGCCTCATAATGGTTTGCTGCATCTGTAGGCTCTAGGCTACAGTAGGGTTCACAGAGGAGATGTCTCAACCTCAGACACTCTCTGATAACTGTGTGTCTGTATTGTCGGAGCATTCAATAGCCCTTTGACTTACTTTAAAAGGATGTTAATGAAATGTGTGGACACTACTGTTTGCTGTGTATATGTTCTAATAATGTGAACATGGATTGAACCTCCTCATGCGGACGTGATATACGTGACTCCTCGTCTTTATCAAATTCCCCCTCCAAACATTTACTGTGGCAAGTGAGATTGATGTTTGACACAGGTGCCTCCGCAATTAAGAAGCGAGCCAAAGAGTGTTGTTACTCAGCAGTTTCTGTCTATTCATGATTATTTGGCAAATCAAACAAGTGTCAGGAAGTTTTGTAACACTCCTATAAGGTTCTGTCTGTTTGTCTGTCTTCATCGCACATTATCAGTTAAGAGGGAAGTAGCAATTAAATGGATTCAGCTGAGTCTCTGAGCGATCACACCATGACCACTAGGTGGAGTAAAGATAGATACTGTAAGTCTAGACAGGGCTGTAAATCATTATAATGGGTTTTTGTCAGATCTTTTAGATTGCATATTAAAAAAGACTTTAAGACTTGCTTTAATATTCTGTTTATCTGCCACTCTGTCATCCACTGTGTTCTTCATTGTCCTTTCCAGTCTCCTTGTTTTGTGTCTACTCTTGACGAATTATGTTAAAAAAAAAAAAAAAAAGTTGCTCATACTGGTCATCCAGTGTCAAACTCATGATCTACACACAGCAACATTTTAAGGGTTTGTACAAGGCAGTGATGGACCGTCTTTTTACTGGGCGTCACATCCAAAGAGTACTTAACCAGAAATATAACTAAGTAGCACAATATTGTATTAAGTAGCATGTGCCATTGAATGGCCGCCAAAGTCATGCTGCAACTTGACTATTTTAGAACAAAATGCTGTTTGCTGCGGAAGCACACAAACCCCTTTTAATTGTCCACAGAGCGTTTGACACTAGAAAAGAAACTTAATGTTTCAATGGTGTATATTTAAGGAAAAGACTCAGTTTCAGTTCAATTCTTCTCGTCCCTCTCCTATGCACCTGCTTTAAAATAGATGTGCGAAGTACTTCTTTGTTTTAAGTGATGTATATTTGCCTCAGCTGCATATTTCCTCCTAATCCATAATTCTTACAAAGATTATTTACAGACGCCTGGTTGAAAGCATTTTGTCATTTAACATGACAGCATGGTACGGCAACCTGAGTGCAAAGAGCAAAAACAAGCTCTCCAGGACTGTAGACATTGCAGGGAAGGTGATTGACAAGTCACAGAAACAACTCAGCAATATATATGACAGAGCTGTACACAGGAAGGCTAAACATGTAACTGCAAATGCCTCACATCCATTACACTCAGTTTGAGCTGCACTTTTTTTCTATCTAAAGCAGCATCCTTCAACTCACATTTAAGGTAGGTTGCTGCCCTCTACAGGAAAAACTAATTCTATCTGCTTAATTATCATGAGTATTTTCTTCCATGTTCTGTTGATGTCATTATAAATTATTTCCAAAATGACACAGAGACAGTGGAGATACAAATATATATACACTTTATTACAATAAAAGAATACTTAATATGGAGGGCCAAAACAACAGACTGAAGCAATAGCAAATTGTGCAGTGGAAATAAACAAAGCTGTATAAAGAAGGTCAGTTAATGACAGTTCCCAAACTTTACACACAATGTTTTGGAATGAAGCCTTAAAAATGTCCTGATGGTTTTCAGTAAGGTGTGGTGGTTAAAATGATGAAAGCTTTTCTTTGACAATAATCATATGAATTACACTGTCACCAGGAACCTGCAGGAGCCTTATTGTACGATAAAGCCAGCCCAGTGAAAGTACAGTATAAACATTAAAAAATACAAACTAAAAGACTAAAACTCCTTTTTGTCTACCAATATTACGCGTCGTTCAACTGCTGCCAACTTGTCAACACTGACAGATTATTGTCAACACTGGTCTCATACTCAGTCCTTGTCATCCTTAGCAATTCAGATCATGTCAAATTACGTTTGGCTTTCACATTTAACCTTTTGCAATGTTTTTGGATACAGTTTCAAAAAAGTATTGAGGCAAAAAGTGTAAAAAAAGAACAAAAACAAAACAACAGCCTCTGGGAATTCATAACTCGACATCCACGTTTTCTCCCCTCAACTGCATTTCTTGATTGGACTTGCCCAAAAGGCTGTGCTATGTGTCACTTTAAGATTTCTCTGCACGCAACAAAAGTTGTCATATGTGATATAACACTCTGGAAGGACAAAGAAACACTATATCAGAACATGTTCCCTGGCTTTGTACATGTTACCAAAATGATTCAGGGAACCCCAAACACGTTTGTTTTTCATTTCCATGATGGTATAAAATGTATCTGCTGTGTACAATGTACTTTACAGTTGTTTTTTTTATGCCCTAATTAATCATTTAAACCCATGTCTCAGTAATGTACACGTTACATGGACTGGAAAATAAATATCTTGGACCTCCAGACACTGCCGCTCAGTTTCCTCAGTCACTGTCTGAGGATTCACTGGAGCTAGAGGATGATGAGGATGATGATTCTTCTTTTCTCTTCTTCTGTTTCTTCTTCTGATGCTTCCCGTGTTCCTTTTTGTTCTTTTTGCTTTTCTTCTTCTGGCTTTTTACTTTCTTTTTCTTCCTCCTCTCGTCGTCAGATGAGGAGCAGGAACGGCTGCGTTTCTTTTTCTTCTTTGTGGTGTCGTCACTCGATGAGCAAGATCTGGAGAGTGGAATAAAGAAGGTCACAAATGTGTAAAAATGAGCAAAAGAGGCAAACACATCTCAGATTTCTGAACATTTTTTATTATATTTTATCATATTATCATATTTGATTTTACTGATATTTGAATTCTCTGTGTTATAAACCTCTTCACCAGCAGAGAAGAAACAAATCAATTAAGAGAAACACTATAGGAGCATCACCAGCTTCAAAGTCTTATTATCCAGTCTGGGACAGTATACAAACTGTTAACATATAAAAGAGTCAAGTTTAATGTGGACTAATGAATAGAAATTTTTCAAGGTAGAAAAGGATTACCTCTTTCTTGACTTTCTGTCGCTGCTCTTCTTCCGTTTGTGTCTCCCTTTTCTACTATCGTTGTCATCATCATTGGAACCTACACAGATTTATAGACAGAATATTACAGGCATTTTTACTAGAATAGCAGCTGCTCTTAAAGTGAAAAGGCAAGTAACACAACTGTAAAATCTGTAGGTCTAATAATAGCAACACTGAGATGTCAACCACTTGCACATCTGAGGCAAATTACATTCTTGTGTTGTCTAATTCTGCCCAGTAAACTTAGGAACAAAATAGAAACTGTAGAGATTTTTTTTTAATCAAATGCACATTTTCCTGATAAGTAATCATCTTACTCTATTTTCTTTAATTTATTATACGACTGACTGTAGAATACGTTAATAAAAGAGTGTGAGGGTCGTAATATTTACCTCTGCTTCGTCCCAGCTTCTCAGTGCGCTGAGCTGCAGGTACGTCCTCGTCACTCTCCTCGCTGCTGGTGCTGCTTACATCCAGGACAATGTCTTTCTGGGGGTCAACTCTGACAAAGTTTCGGCACTCAAAGGTCAAATGGCCCGCTGAAAAATACAAACATCCCAGGGAAAATGGATGAAGAACTATGACAAAGCAGGAAAACTTATTGTTTAAACTTAAGAATGATAGGTAACCCTCTCAGGTGCTACAAAGAAACATAATCAGTGCCTAGTGAATAATGCTCGATTTACAAATATACTCGAGCATTTAATTATCATTTAACTACTCACTGTTACCATTATTACCTCTGGATTAAATACAATTGTAGGAACTGCATAAATTCCTCACTGGGGCTTTACATGAGATCCTACCTTAACTTTAACAAGCCCATATCTTCCCAGGTTAATCAGGGTGTCTACAGGTCCTTAAAAAGTCTTGCATTAAGTTTTCTTAAAATAAGGCCTTTAAGAGCCTTAAATTGTCTTAAATTCAGATTCTATGGATATTAAATTTGTCACACATTACTGTGAAAACTTCCCCGGCCTGACAGACTCAATGACTGTTTACAATCATTGAACGGACCGAAGAATTGCAATAATAAACAGAATTTATGACAGCAATGAGATTTCATTTTCTTTCTACATTTAACACATTAAACGTAAACTCACCCAACTGATGTCATTTTGCCTTACTGTTCATTTTGCACTGACATAAGCGTGTTTACTTGAAAAGAGTACTTACACATGTGTGTCACACAGACACACACTAAGTATAATGTGTATTTCCATTGTACGTTTGGTCTTAAACTTCAAGGTGGTATTACAAAAGTGTTAAATTTAACCTAGTTATATCTGTAGACACCCTGTTAACAAAGAGACATACATCAACATGTTCACACAAAAACACTTCCTTTAACCTGTGTTGAAACTTGTGTATCAAAAGCTTTACTTACGATATCCACATTTCTTGCACCCAGCTCTGATGTTGTCCTTATTAGGACCTGTGAGATAAGAAGAAATCAGTAAACAGTGTTTGAAGTAACTAGGCTAACTGGCTGTATACATGCACACACGAATAGCAAGACTAGTATGTCATTATGCACGTCAGCTACATGAAGCTAAATCACTGCATTTAAAGTGAGCGGTTATAATAAGCTGCTTTAATTCCTATTTGAGCATACAGAACAAGTCAGATGGGGTTTAGCCTGATATGTCTGACGTTACTGCAACAACCAACAAACTTAAGTTTCCACTATGAGTGAGTTCACATTAGCTAACGTTAACTTTGCGTTTCTTTCTGTTGGTGAGTAACATGTCAGCTAACTAACGTTAATGCTACTGCTTATTGGTAGCTGTTTACCTACATTACAGCACTACAAATGTAAGATAGACATTTATAAAGAAATAAAACTGCGCAGTGTATTTTAGACGTTAAAGTTCCTTTTGTGTGGTGAAAAATGTCGTTTAATGGTTGTTTGGTGTGTTAGCGTACGGCTAGCGTTTAAGGTTAGCACCACATTGTTAAACCACGGCTTTACTCTGTTTGCCTTTAGTTTTCCTAAATAAACCACACGAGTCATAAATCTGAAAATACAGACTTAAATATAACAATAAATTATATTACCGACCTGGGGCAGCCATTGCGTTCTCCACTGTAAAACCAAAGAATTGATGGTTATTAAAGGCGCAAATTTCCACGAGTCTTCATTCAAAATAACTCCGGCCGGAAACATTTGTTCTAGAAACTACTAGTTCCGCCTTCTCTCTTGTTCTTCTTCCCCCCCCTCAAAATTTTAATGACATTACTGGCGCATTACCGCCACCAGTTGGACGGGAGTATAGAGTTTGCACTGGTATTATGTAAGGACTTGGAGCCATACAAGACCCAGCTTTCAAGCCAGCTTTAAAGAGCTGAAAAACACATCAAATAGTCAACATTGGATCAAACAAACAAAACTTAAATGCCTCTGTTTTGAATATCTGTGTTGAATCCGTCATACAAATCATTCAAATAAAAACATAGGCCTAATGATTTACAGGCAAAATGCTCTCTTCTCACTTAGGCAATGTTTGTATGAATTGTGAATACTAGCTCAGTGTAAGGGTGTTTAGCTAATATGTATCAGAAGTGTCCAAAATAAGATAAGATAAGACAATATTTTATTAGTCCCATACTGGGGAAGCCTGCACTTTACAGCAGCTCTAGAGTGATTAAGTGCTAAAAAAACCCCGATCCAAATATTACAGAGATACAAATTAGATAAAATAAAAATCAAATAATATAAAATCTGTATCCTGCTGAAACCCTGCGTCCTCATATGAGGAGATTACATTTTGGGTTTCCTGCCCCTTATGCTTTATTTTGCTTAACTTAGATCTGTTGTCCTTGTTTGTGAACACTTTTATACTCAGTCTACAGCTGATCCCAACACATAGGTGGACATGGTACAATACCTGATCAAATTTTATGGCTGAAACTTGTCTGTAGTTTGATTGAGCATACAGATTTGACCAATTTTAGCAATTATAATACATGTAGTTAATCAGGAAGTACTCATTTGAGGACACTGGGACTTTACTATTGTAGTATCCTAGCATGTCATGGAGTACAGAGCAGGGGAAATGTAACAGGTACAAAACAAATCATAGGTCTTTTAGATATGTTGCATTATTTGCAATTTTGTTTTTGCACAGCCATGTTTAGGCATTGAAATGAACAGTTCTGAACACTATTAGACTTGGACAGTGACCTCATACACAACACATTAAACAACTGTTGTGTTGTTTGTCATTTTATTTTTGCACAACAATGTTCAGGTATTAAAATTAAACAGTTTTATAATTCATTACACACTTGTGACTATAAAAAATAAACCCATTGTCCTCATTTTCTTTCCAAAAACTACTTACTGTTCAAAGACAATGCTTAGTTTTTTATACTTATCAGGTCTTACATGCCCATATAGCTCAGAGAAATCAAAAATGCATAGCAAACAATAGCTGGGTCTCACACTATATACACATTTCACTTATAAAGATACTGTATGTGATTAACAATGACTGGTGTCATGATTGGTGCCACATGGGCAATGGTTGCCATATAGAGTGGTGCAATGTGTGCCATGAAGTGTTGAGAGAAAGAGTGTGGGCTACACCAAATCCAGATCTAAATCCTATTTTGTAAGCGCTTCCTGAATTGCTCTGATCTTGAGTAATTCCACGCATCAAGTTCCTCTATTAAAAAAAATGCAAAGAATTTTTCAGAAACAATATTTGCCCTGCGCTTGATTGCTTTCCCAGTAAAGTCAGTTGTGGTTTTTGTCAGGGGTTAATTGAAGGCAGTCGGAGTCAGACTGGCAGATGGAAAATGTCGACAGATGCAGGGCCCCCAGACATGCCCTCATCATCGTGTCTGTGACTGTGACACACATAAACACACAGAAACACACACGCACTCAATCTCGCTCTTG
Organism: Epinephelus moara; assembly: GCF_006386435.1. NCBI lineage: Eukaryota > Metazoa > Chordata > Actinopteri > Perciformes > Serranidae > Epinephelus > Epinephelus moara. Next base: position 21,240,597 of record NC_065515.1, read on the forward strand.
GTCTTTTGATCATGCCATCTGCCTTTGTGACTGTTCTGGCAGAATTAATACTCCAATTCACTTTATTTACTATAATAAATGACATTATGACAGCCAGTGTTGGCTAATCAGGCAATGCCTCACGATAAGCTGCCTCATAGCTCTGAAGTTCCACTCAGTCAGAGGACTTTGATCCACTCCACCTCAACTTATGAGCTCTTGTAGTCATCTCACACGCTTAAAAACACATTACCTTACTCTGGTTTTTCAGAATCGCAGAAAATTGAGCAGATTTTGTTCCATAGGTGATGCTTTTGCATCAAAATATTTGAGCTGTGATAAAAATGAGAACATTTGTCCCATCTCATCTGAAGACTTAACATTACTGAAGCAGTATCCAGCCTTAGCAAAGCTTTTCTTCGGGCTTTTCAAACAAACTTCTACTCCTATATTGGCTTGCTGTTAAGAAACATAGATTATTTAACAAGGCTAAAACACAGATCAAAGGGAGCATGCTTTATCTCTGTGTTAGTTCACTGCCTCGGGTGAGATTAAAACACAGAATATTTGTTGGAAACCTGTGCAGCTGATTGAAACCTGTTAAACACAGGTGATTTCTGCTCTGTAGAGAAATGTTAAATTCACTTTTCAGCCACTGGAAGGTGCAAAGAACACTCAGAGGCAAGACCTTTGACAGACACCCCCTGTGAAACAATCCATTCAGGCTATTTAACAGGAATAAGTACAGAAAATAAGAAGGTAGATTAGACACAAAAACAATATCACATGTTTCCAGGAATGTAAGTTTCAAGCCCAAGACAGAAAACTGCGTGGCACACACTCACCAGTTTGTAGCATGTATAATTATACAAGTCATCAGTCTGTCTACACCAACACAGTGGAAGAAATGCATACCACCACCACCACCACCACTGTGCTGGATACCAATTTACTGTATATATCCTATTACATTCTCTTTACTTCAGTTTGACTCAGAGTTATCTGAAATTGTTATTCCAGATGTCATTTTTACACGTTTCATTTGTATGACCTGCGTTTTCACTCACACATGCTCACTTCAGCTCATTCATAGGTTCAAAGCTCCGGTGCATTTCATGGGTTAAAGCCACAGTCTGTGATCCAGAAATCAAAGCACAAAACTGAGAGATATCACCTTAACCGACTGACTGAGATGCACACAGATCAAAGTTCAGCTCAGTCAATCTCTTTTTGGGTGTCTGGCTTTGTTAACTCCAGCTCTGTCAATCCTTGATCTCACAAAGCAGGTTTTTAACTCATTTGCATTCATTTTCCGTCACCACTTATCCTGTTAGGGGCCATGGGGGGGCTGGAGCCTATCCCAGCTGACATTGGGCGAGAGGCGGGGTACACCCTGGACAGGTCGCCAGACTATCACAGGGCTGACACATAAGCCCCTTTTACTGCCAGATTTTCAGCGAATGTTGGGCCGTTTTGCCGGCAAACTGCGAGCGTTTAGACACACAGAGCCGGATTAGAGAGTTGATCTGAGTTGCCCAATTTTCCGCCTCGTAGGGTAGTCATATTGGCGGAACCCTTTTAGTTTAAACAGACCGAGGCGGCCTTCTGCAACGGGAGGGGCTGTTGATGACTTGTGGGAGGAGCTGTTGAAGACGCTGCACGTGCGAGCCACTGGCGGTGGATAAACAGGAAACAGCTGATAGCAGGAATTAGCGAGCAGCTAGTAGCAAAAGGGAAACGCAAACCTGACAGACACTGTAAAGATGAGCAACTGGGGAGACAAGGAATTGCACGCCCTCCTTGCCCTCGCAAACAAAGAGGCCATTAACTGTCAGATGACGGGGACGGTGAAGAACGGGCCGACTTACGAGAGAATTGCCGAAAGACTGACTAGCCGCAGCTTCCCTCCCACGTCACTGTTTACCTCACACGCTGAGCTACACGTTTTGTTACTTGCTCACGCCCCCCATTGCCCTGAAAAAGGCGCATTCTGTATTGTAGGCAGGCGGCATTTTGCCACACTCCCCGATTTTGTTTTTATACTGCCAATGCTGAAAGAAGACCGATTGGACTTTCCTGCAAATTTGCACAATTCCTGTTTAAAAAGGGCTTTAGAGACAGACAACCATTCATAGTCACATTCACACTTAAGGGCAATTTAGAGTCATTACCTAACCTGCATGTCTTTGGACTGTGGGAGGAAGCCGGAGTACCCAGAGAAACCCACACTGACATGGGGAGAACCTGCAGTCTCAACAGAGAGGGATCCCCCACCCTGGGTTCGAACCCCACACCCTGGGTTCCCATAACCCTCTTGCCGTGAGGCGACAGTGCTAACCACTGCACCACTGCGCTGTTAATCCCACATTTACCTCACCTAACCTGTTCGCAGAAAGAGGTGAGTGTTATACTAAGAAGCCAATCACATATGTAGGTGACTGAGGCAGTAGAAATTAACATTTAAATAATTTATTTATTTACCGGTATTTAATGAAATTTCTTATGGACCATGTCCAAAAACCATTAATCCAAAGAAGAAGTGTAAGCAATAAATGTGGTTATTATTTTTAACATGTTAGTGTAGAGTGAGTAAAAAATATAAAAAATAAAAATATATGATTGATGTAAGGTCATCCCTTACATAAAAGTAAACTTAAGGCCAAATAACTTTATGCTCTTTGTTAAATTCACAGTCGTAATGCCAGAGGAGGCAACTGGTTGTGCTACAAATACTGCATCTTGTAGACGAAGAGGAAGAAGAAGATATACTAAATTCAATTTTATAGTTGTTTTTCTGTTGTCATATACACACAGGCCCGAAATACACACACATGCACAAACAGGACCTATACATGCCTTGGACAGGCGCCCCAAGCAGGCTCGGGTTCAGTGCCTTGCTCAAGGGCTGGCGAACCTCTGATGCCCATGCCAAGTCCTTAGGGACTGAGCTACTGCTGCCTCCCCATAATCAAATCAAAGTGATTCTACTGGCCTAGTTGTATCACTCTTTATTACTTGTCAGTTTATCGTAAACGCCACACACACGCTGCTGGGAGCCTGTTGGAATGATGACTCACTTTTCCCAGTAAGCTCATTGGTTAGCAGGTGGGGTTTTACACATCCTCTCTGATCCTCCGAGCTTTATCTGCTCTGGAGCAGGTCAACTGTGCAGTGACGGTTACCGAGGCAATACAACTCAGTGATGGCTAACCTGCTAATCTAGCTTTGTGGGACAACGACAAACACACTCATTGCAGATTTTCCATCTGGATTATAAACTCTTTACCTGTAGAGGTGAATATATCTCAATTTTATATGGTCATAAAAATGTTTTGCACCTTTGAGAAGGGCCTTATTGGTAGCTGCTGACAGGCTGGCTCACAAACTTGTCTACTTTTCATATCATAAAAAGCTCCCTGACAAAGATAAGACTGTGGTAAAACATTCCTCAGTTGCTATGCTGCTGCTATTTTCCTTTCATTCTTACCTGAGCCTCACTTCTACAATGTATGTGCTCCATTTTGTTAAGGTCTGAAATAAAAATGAACCCCACTGTATTTGACATGCTAAAACACCTTTGACGATGCACCTCGGAGTTTGTTATACACCTTCTCCACATCATTACAGATGGAATAAATAGACATTTATGGTTGTGCTGAGTCTTTCGCTTTTTTTCTGTAGCCTCTGTGAGTCACTAAACAATTGAAAGAGGGATATTTTTATTGTTACCATGGTACGACAAACAAAACACCACTTTTTCAAATCTGATTGATGGGGATATGTGTCAGAGTGAGACACTTCCATTTAGTTTCTGGGAAAGTTTCTTCACTGATGTTGGATTTGAAAGTGGTGCGCACAAACATTTCCAGTAACACCAGTTACACACTGGTACTGCAGGAGCCTGACAGACTGAAGTTCCTCCTCAGGGACAGCAAAGCCCTTACTTAGATGAGACATTGACGTTACTGAACATGAAACACATCAAAGTAATGCTTAAATGCAGGCCACAAAACGACAGTAATATGTAAATGTGCAGAAACAGAAGGATCATGAGGAAGGTGGTTTTAATTTCTTGATGGAATTTATTAAATTCTCCAACTGAGATAAATCATGGCCTTTGCACAGCATGGTCAACTCACTGCAAAATGGTTTTAATAAAGTTTTAGTAATGTGTTTACTGTATGAGCAAAGTCAAAAACAAAAGATTGAAACAATCATTACTCCACTGGGATGCTAATTAAAGTTAAAATGAATGTCCTTGTTTGCCAGCTTTTGCTCGCATCCAGATTCATTACACACATCTTTGTGCCACAACACAAGTCAAAGACATGGCTTCAAACAGAGGCGTCACACAAAGCGCTCTGTTGGTTCCTTGAGCCTTTTTCCCAGCCTAAATGTTGTTGTCACCAAGTTGTTGCCCCAACAAGCATCTGGAGATTTGGGCTGGGGGGCTGCAGGATGTTTAGGTATGAGGGACATTTTCCCACAGAAAAAAAGCTTATTTTTTTGTGAAGTATTCTTGAGCAAGATGTTGTGCGCACACATCTACATCAATTAACATTCTTTTTAATCAAGACAGAAACAAAGCTCCCATAAAAGATACATGAAATAGGACTGATCTTCTACAGAAATGCTAGTGGCTCAGTAAGGCTATAGCTCCTACAGTGGTGTTTCAAGTTCAGTGCTAAATATATTAGCATGCTAACATTTGATCACTAGCACAGAACTTTAGTTTTGCGGGCACTGACTGGATAAAGTCAGAAATTGTCCTGATGATGTTGTAAGATGAAACTTTAAGCGATGACTATTGCAATTTATCTTGATGGGGACATGGATATTGGTACCAAATTTCTCAGCAATCTATCCGGTGGTTGCAAAGACATTTCACTAAAAACTAAAAATGTAAACTTCATAGTGGTCCATCTATCAATCCATCCATTTTCAACGGCTTATCTGGGATCGGATTGCGAGGGCAACAAGCAAAGCACCCCAGATGTTCTTCTCCCCAGCAAAGTGTGTTCTGGGTCTGCCCTGGGGCCTCTTAACCAGTGGGACGTGCCGACGAACACCTCTAACGGGAGGTGCCCAGGAGGCATCCTGATCAGATGCCCGAACCACCTCAACTGACCCCTTTCAAGCTCTACGCCGAGCTCCCTTCAGCTGTCCGAGGTCCTTACCCTATCTCTGAGGCTGAGCCCAACCACCCCACGAAGGAAACTCATTTCAGCCGATCCACGATCTCATTCTTTTCGTGACTACCCAGAGTTCATGACCATAGGTGACAGTTGGGACGTAGATGGACCAGTAAATCAATAGCTTCATCTTCCGGCCCAGCTCCCTCTTCACCACGCCAGTCTGGCGCAGTGCCTGCATCAGTGCAGAAGCCGCACCAAACTGCTGATCCAACTCCATAGTGGTGCTAGAGGAAAATCAGGGGATCATGTTCACAGATCATGTTCCCTAAGAGAGGTATACCCTTTCTAGTATCGTCAATTGTATAATGGGTGCTGAGAGCAGCAGATTGAACAGATAACAGACATTTATGTTGCCTGTAACATTTATTCTGGCTCAGTGAATGCTGAGACCTCTTCACTAAACATTTCTTTCATAACTTGTTAGCTTACTCATTTATTGTGAAAATGCAAGTGGGGACTGTGCCACAGGCAAAGAAAGAGGTTACTGCAGGTTGTTGCAACACATACAGGTCACTGATAAAGCTCATAGTTTACTTGGAACCCAGGGAATTATGAATTCCTCTACAGTAGATGCAGTCCCCTGGGTGGTCCAGTGTGGTCCTCAAAAAATGTCATCCCCATGCCTTCTTGGTAATCCATGCATGAGTGTGTGACCTGAATGCCGAAATTGTAAATGTAAATGACCGCCGCCAAACCAGCTGAATGAAAGAAGCAGTCCATCTCACAGCAGTTCTCCTTACGCTGCTACCAGGCTCTGTCTGGTCAGCACCTGGCGGACACTGAGGACACGGCGGAGGATGTTTTTGGACAGAGGCCTGCCTAGGAAAATAAACCTAAGTCTGACCTCAAGCGCCAGTCGCGGAGCCTCCCGACCTCACCACCTGACACAATGTTCCTCCCACAAGCATGAGCATCACGCCTGGGTGGCCGTGCAGGAAAAGGGAACTCTTTTTGGCGTCCTTTCAGAAGGGAAAACAAAAGCTATGAGGAAGAGGAGAAAGATTTTATGCTGCTCCACCACACTGATTGGGCTCCTTTAACATTCATCTCTTTGGCCTTCATTTACTCTGACTCAAAATAAAAAGTGTTTTGGGAATCTCTTTTTGCGCATTGTTCTTTGGCAACTGCTGGCTATTTCTTGTGTTTCTGCCTGATCTTGTCCAAGGTCTTGCCAGGTGAGGCAAATAGCAGCTGGAATTGATTTGTTTTGAATGATACGTCTGTATGCAGTAGGCGTATGGTTGCACTCCCTCATCCCCGCTGTCCTCCCACCTCCGTTCCTCCCTCCCGGCTCTATCTCTCTCCCTCCCTGAATCTTTCTATGCATGTTTGATGGCTCCTGTAATGAGGGCTCTTTGATGTGGAGGAGATCTAGGGTAAGCAGAGTGCTTAGTTGAGTGGGAGACGAGGAATGCGAGGCAGGTACAACGCGGCTGTGCGTGTTGATTAAAACTCTTGTTTTCTCCCATCAGACCGCGCTCAGCCATCCTGAATATGAATGTATCTTGCTGGATTTCCACGATTTTCTGTCTTCCCGCATAATCCTGCTTTTCAGTCAACACTTAGCTCATTAGTACAAGTTTATTTTCACATGCCTCTCTTTGTAATGTACAGCATCCACACACTTGTTTATTTCCATGCATTCCTCAAACCCTCTGTCCCACTTTGACTCCTCTGAAACCAGTTCAGACATTTTCTGCAGCAAACTACAAAGCTGTAACCTGTGTGAGCTGCTGACAGACACGTGTCCACAAAGGACCGAGAGAGGAAAACACTTTGATTTGATGCATTGTGAAGATAAAAAAGATGGGCAGTGTGGGGAGGGAAATGGGCCCGCTCTCTGATTTGATGGATATTTCTGACGCAAACTGGTAAAAAGGTGAGTGCTGCTGGTGGTGCAGATATGTGTGTGTGTGTGTGTGTCCAAATAAGTGTGTTTCCCCCTCCTCCACCGCCTCTGCCTCAAACCAAAGATGCAAGCCAAGGCTACAAAATGGTAGTGGTGGAAGGAAAATAAGTTTTTGTTTTCCATCAGTCATTTGTTATTTCTCTGGATACCATGGAGGTGAGAAACTTTGCCCGCCATTGTTGTAGAAGGAGCTGTAAGAAGCAGATTGTATTCGCAAGACATTTTGAGAGCCAAAAAAACAAGAGAGGCGGAAGAGGAGCAAGAAGACGAAAGTAGAGAGAACAGTGTTGGGAAAAGAGAAATAAGTCTGATAGCCGAAGAGGTTTTGTGGCTCAGAGTCAAGATGATACTGTTGATAAGGTTCCTTCTCCTCACTGGATGCCGCTGCGCAGGTGAGTCAGAATTTTATATTTGTGATGTTGCCGAGGGAGCGAGCAAAAGGATGAAGGTTAGCAAACCAACAGCCATTAGCAAATATTTGATGTGGTCACCGTGTGCCCATGAAAGCATTTCCTCATGACATGATGTCAAATGTAATATATTCTTCAATGCTCACAGTAAAACTGGCGCTGTAAGTCTGGATATGAGTTCACTGCAATCTACTTTTTTCCATGTCATAACTTTTAGGTTTGAAGTCAGACATAACAAACTGTAGACAATTATAACACAACAGAGAGAGCGCATGTTTGCATACACACACACACACACACACAAAGACTTTTCTTTTAATCTCTCTGAAGCTCACATGTCTCTCCTTGCTAAGCCAGTCTTTCTAATTCACTCTTTCACCGTTGCACACACACACACACACACACACACACCATAGCTTAATTAGGATAAACTCCATATTTCCTTTATGAGTCCAATTAAAAACTAAGAGGGGCCACTTCTCAAAGCTGTCAGACTGTTTGATGTTGAGGTAGCACTCTCTTGCCGTAGCTGCGTCTGAGCCGTCTTGAGTCAGGACGTTGGGTCTCTCTGTACTTCACTTGTAATTGTCCCCCAATTGAGTTGCATACCAGCAGTAAAACCTTTTATGACTGGTCGTCCAACTGTTCTGGGATGGGATCTCAGTCTTCACATAAAAAAGGGGGTTACATCATTTATGGTACCTCTTTAAATTGATCTAGATATATTCTTCGTCTGTCTTACGGATGGCACTTCATGAGTGTGTGTTTGGGGAGGCGGGGCGGAGGGGGTGTGGTGGAGGGGGGGTCGAATTTGTGACGAGGCCAAAATAGATCACAGGCATCATTTCAGACTTAGTTTAATTGTTCCACCAGCGCTGTCTCTGTTTTTATTCCCTCTAAGATCTGGCAGTCCGTCTGTCTCCTCCGTCTCTCTCTCTTTCCCTGCTGAATGTCTGACTCTCTCCCTTCTTTAAGATACCATCTTAAGCATCTTCAGCTTTTGCCATCAATATTCTTGGCTCAATGTCCCTCTCCCCTATCTTTGTCATATCTCAAAAATTCCTTTTTTTAAGCCATTTTTGAAAAAGCCAGGGAAAAGGATTAGGCTCTTTGAAACTGTGGTTGTGTGGTCTGGCACCACCCACATGTATATCCTCGCTTTGACAACCTGAACCTAAACATTTCCCTCCTTGAGTTGTAATCTAGACACAGAAATCTGGCTAACCACTGTAATTTACAGAATCTATAGGTTAAAGGAGCTTGGCAGAGAGAAGGGAAGCACAGGCGAGTATAACATTTGTAATTTAGTTTTAGGGGAGTCTGACTCAGGATCCAGATGCTGGGGTGATGGAGTGCTTGTGACGATGTATGGGTGCAATTGTAAAAACAATCTACATTTCAATACACTTGTGTTACAGTTTTGGGTTCTTTACATGTCAACTATACAGGGCAACATGTGAAAGGAACTTTTTTCAGTTGAGACAGTGGACAAGACGCAAAACACCCTCAGCTGGAGTCAAACGGAAGATGTTGAGTTTACATGGTCTGCTTCTTGAACCATATAGTCCACCAACATGCCCAGTTCTTCCTTTTTTCGTTATCTTTTTTCCCTTTGTTGGCTTTTGTCCTTTATTTGATAATGAATGCAGAGTGTCAACATTACATGTTTCATGTCTTACACACCAGAATGCCAATTGACAGTTCATCACGGGACGCTGGGAGGATAGATTTTCAGTAGGGAACTCCAGGGAAATTGTATCTGGATACCCTTCCAAAGAACTTGTAGTTGCTAAAGTTGGTCTGTTGCTCCTCAAAGTCTTATACTGGGGAAAGAGGGGTGGTGTAGAAAGTGTGCATCGTCTTTCACCATTTGTCCAAGATTGTAGTCTCTTATGAGCTTTTTGAAATTTGAATTAAACAAAAGAGGATCACCTGAGAGAAAAAAAATCTTGCCAGACAACGGCAGAAAAGAAGGAAAAGGGTGTTCTTCCACAGTGAAATACTCACTATGCCATAGAGACGTGACACCTTTTTATATAAAATGATAGATATCATAGATTATGATTATTCTTTACCAGGCTAGATCCTTTCTGAGATCCATGAACAGGTGCCTTTTTTTCGTCAGGTTGAACAGGAAATCAGTTTGAACACACCGCATGATGAAGAAAAGCCCCCCACTGTACGGTTTCCTCTGCTTCGTGATCGAAATAGTGTACACAAGTCACCATCTGCTACACTATAAATATCCTGTATACACTTGCTCTCCATCAGAGGCCAGGAAAATAGTTACCACTCGTCAAGACAGATTTGCTTTGGGGGAATAAAAAGATGAAATATGTTATTTGCTTTCAACAGGAAACACAGATATCTACTCCTCTGAGACAGGTGGGTGGTACAAATGCAAACAAGTGATTGTAATTTTTAAAACATAGTACATTAAGTTGGAAATAATGTGTAACCTCTGAGTGCAAGATCAGAATTATGGTTTTAATTTTAGATGCTGAATGCTGATTCTGTCACTGACATGTATATGAAGTATACATTGGAATTTGATATCTTTCAGTGTTGCTGCACTTTGCTTTGTTTATATTAGCCTTCTAAATTCCCAGGAGTTCACCACCTTCCCACAAGCGTTCAAGCATGCCATATAATCAGCCAACAAAAGCTACTAAGCACCTTGGTGAGGATGGATGATCCACGCTGAGACCAAAAACAGCCACCAGGTGTTTACACTTGTCTTGCAGGAAGCTAATTTGAATTTCCCAACACAAGATAGACTTTCTCTCAGGGGCAAACCCATAACAAACGGACAGAGAGACATGCCTCCACAAGATTTCCTGCTCTTGCACATTGCCGCTGGTATTTCCAGTTCATGTGGTGTGGGCCGCATCATGTGAGGCCTCCTTACCAAGATTGCAGCTATGATTTTATTGCAGTCTTGATTAGGCACATGTGACTAACTGCAAACCCCTGTTGGCAACGGGTGAGCGGTTGGCAGAAAGCAGAGGTCTTCCAGAGCTCTGAGTTGTAACGAGATTCAGCCTCGCGGGTTCACGAGGCGAGACCCGTTCCTCGGGAATTTGATTCCTCTGGCCGTGTGGAACAAAGTTGGCCCAACTCACTTCATTTCACACATTAACTGTTGTGTTTGCGTAGAAGAGAGGCATTTTCATTCTGCAGGCGGTCTCCACTACCTCACGGAAGAAAAATGCTAGCCCGGCTTCACTTCCCACGGAAAAACCAGCCAAGACAACTCGGTGAGAGAGGGAAAATATTGGGGTCTTTTAAATGCAAAAATTCTGAGGGGAGGAAATGGAAATATGACCATTTTCCTGACATGAAAAGCAGAGCACATCAAGACTCAATCATGATATTTTCAAGAATAGCTTGGACCTCATTCCCTTTCTTCCCGTGGACTGTTTTTCCAGGAGATGGGGGGAAAGAAATGGAAAAAGACACAGTTATGATTTGTATCATGATGGATGCCAACACAAATTGGGTAGCCATTTTTTTCACTCCCTGTTAGACGCTGCTGCATAAAAACAGCCATTATACATTTACCACATCAAAGGACCATTCAAATTTCTATCATACACACTTCAGAGTGGGGGAGCCAGAGAAAAGAGGGAGAACCAAATGGGAGCAACCTTTTAAAACAATAAAATGGGGGTGGTGCATTTCAAGGAATCAAAGTGAGTAGAGGGGCTGTGATGCTACTGCACTCTTGTGTGGTCCCACTTTCCCTGTCTCTTTCTCTCTCTCTCTCTCCCCTGGCTCTTCCTCTTTCCCTCACATTTTCTCTTCCCTCTTTTGTGGCTCTAAGCCTATGAGCTGGCGTGGGCCCTTCCTTACTACACACCCAGCGGGGCTTTAAAAAGGCAGGGCCGGAGGTCTTAGCAGCCACACACACTCTCCGCCTGTGCCTGTGTCTTTTGGTCTCGCCGTGGTGCTGTGAAAGCCGGCTGTGTCAACCTCTCCAGCCTCCAGGTCGCTCGGATTAGAGATGCAGACGCCACACTGCAGGGCCCCCAATCTCCTGCTCATCCTCCTGGGCCCCACACTGTTGGCTGTGGGCCGGGCCGCCATGGAGAGCCAAGGTGAGGAGATGACAGAGTTATTATTGCTGCCTGCGGTTGGGATATTAGTAGCATTTTGTGGGCAGACAAATGGACGCGCTGGGGGACTCAAGCAGGTAACCTCAACCTGGGAGAGGGTGAGTGTGTGAGGACAGACTGTGTCTGAAACTCAGGTGTGTAGGCGTAATGGGGAGTCTGTGTTAGTGTCAGTGCACAAAGGCGTATGTGAGTATATTTTTGCCTGTGTCTACCTGTTTATGTAAAATGTGGGACGGGCTGTTTGTCTTTCCGTTGTTTTGGTGTGTGGCCGGAGGAATGTTCCTTCCTGTATGTTCTGGGCAAGAACAGACAGAAACCAAAGTGTCTTCCTGGCTGTTTTTGTCATTTTGACACCTCTTGAGAAACCTCCTCTCTTGTCTAACCCAAGGCCAAATATAATTCAAAGTGTCAGAAAAAGGCAGAGAGCGATGCATGAGTGTGCAGACACCCACAGACACACTTGAATTCACTTCTCTGTACAGGAGCTTTACTATTCCACGCATGCAAACACCACACACCCACACATACTAAGCAGTCAACATCACACACAAACCTGAAAAAAATCTCCGCTCACATCCATCCACACTCCCCATATACTTATCTCAGTCTCCATCTATGTGTGTGTTTCCACGGAGCAGCGCTGTACGAACTTGAGAGGGAACCGGCATATTGGGATGCTCAGGCCAGGGCAACACTGGATGCTGCGCTGAAGCTCCGCCCTCGGGAGCACCAGGCCAAGAACATCATCCTGTTCCTCGGCGACGGTAGGACATGCTATCATTATGAAATCTATTCCAGCAAACATTCAACAATGACTCGGTTGTGGTTAAAGTTAGAAAAGGCTGCTAGTTTCAGCCTCAGTGACAAATACAATATGCAATGGAAGACAGTGCTCAAGTGTGTTCAGTTACAGTACATTTGCTGTGCTCAGAATGGATCGAGGGAAAGTGGCTTGGAGAGCGGACTGTGAGTGAGTGTACAGTGCAGGCGTGTGTCTAGATTTTTGAGGGTTTATGAGCCAGTGGTCTTAATAATCCTTTGAATAGCTTTAGTCATTTGGTCAAATACTTAAAGTTGATTACGTTTACATGGACTTGACCTGAAAAGTCTTGGAGTGGTGTGAGTAATGACTGAAGGCATTAAGTTCCCATCTCATCTCCCACCAACAGCCAATGCTGATTTAATTTAATCATCAAAGTGATTTTTCTCTAACCTTAACCAAGTGGTTTTAATTTCCTGAACTTAAAACTCCACCGATAGATAAGCCTATGTTTATGTTAACAATGGATCTAATGACAAAGTATAATGTGAAAGGGACGACACAGACTCCTGATTGTAAAGTACTGCAAGACTGAGGCCTAAAACCCAGAAATGAGTTAGCATTTTAACACTCGGCTTCCCTCGTCTTGAGGTCAATGGGTTTCTTGAATGAGTTTTTGGTGAAGTGCCTGAAAAAAGCTCTGTGGTTAACACAAACGTTAGAGATTTTTCATGTTTTGGTCTATCACATAAAGTCTGTCAGTAAATACCCCATTAATGAATTCTGAGGCCTTTACGTGTCTTTAAAAATAAAGGTTGCTAACAAGAGTCTCATCACGCTGAGCGCAGCTTTACAGCCTCGTTGTGGTGGCGACGTTGAAGTCGTGACTGTCGTGTAGCTCATTTGTAGCCTATCGTTAGCGTTTTATGTCTGGTGGTCGCATTTACGCTTCAAAACTCATTAAAGTGGTGTTCATTTGTGAATATTATCCTGCTGAACAAAATTATTATGAACTTTTTTTTTTGCCACAGAAGTTATTTCCTGTGGTAATCCAAGATCCAAATGGAAAAATGCCATTGGCTTTTCATTGAATGAACCAGGGTGATGTTAACTTCCAAGGCGACCTACAGATAAACATCATGTCAGTTCCCTTTAGCTTTACGGAGCAATTTAGTGCCTTTAAGCTAATTGTTTTGGTTCGTAAAGTTACGATCTTGTTTGTGACAACAACGAAACATTTTGTAGCTAATGAGCCAGATATGTCTCTAGTCATGGAGTCGTTGAAGACAAAAACAGAGCTAGAGTGAGAGTCATATTGCAAAGCACTGGCTGTCACAAACTGCACCTATTTTGTAGTTTAAGCAGGACAACTTTGCATTGCATCTTTGTATGAGTACATTTTCTTCCTTACAAAGCATTTGCAAAGTGGATTTTTTTAGATATTCTATGGTTTGTATAGTTTACATCCATGTTTTCTTGCTAGCATTCTTCTTCTCCACTGCCTTTGTTGACACATGGCTGTTTGTTGGCACCGTGAACTGCTGATGAGCTGAATAGTGGGAAACCAACTGCAGGATGTGAGTGTGCACGACTTCAACAGAATAGAGAACCTCTTGTAAAAACATTTCTCTATAACATCACTAGTTGTGGTTAATGACTTCAGGAGGATCCACTCCTGACACGCTACATATCTTAGCAGTGCAGTCTGGCATTCGTTGTACTGTCAACCAAAGGGACGATTATTGCCAGTTGAGGAAAGCTTCCATCTGGATCAGATTTGATTGGAAAATCTTTCACATTAATTGTCACTGGTGTGGTATATTTACAGCCGGTGAGGCATGAAAGATTTTTTCTGTAAGGGGAGCTGTTTAAAGGCACAGAGATTTAAGAGTGTTGTTCCTGTTAACTACCAGTATATCTGCTTTAAATCAGACCTATTTAGTCTCATTTCTGGGTGGTCGAGGCTCGAGTTTTCTTTGTGCATCTCTCCAGTAATGCCCTGCCCAGAGAGTGTTCTCAGTTTTATGACTGTGATGTTGAAGGGAGAGTTAAGTGCATCACCCTGACATGGGTTTTGCAAAGTATGGTTTTCAAAGTCAGGGGTGAAATCCAATAGTGGACCACACGAAGAGACTAAACAGGTCCCTTAATTGATTTAGAAAATCAAAGGCATGTAATGTGTATGTTTTACGTGATGTAATCCAGATTGTGCCATAGCAGCATCTTTAAGCATGTTTATTTGTTATATGTTCGACCAATCGTGGCCTGAATATTTCCCTGGAGGAGTCCGTGTTGGTCTGTGTGAGGATTTTGTTTGAAAATGTGGTTTTCTTAGTATACCGCTGCCCTCCATGCCCTGTCCATTTGTGGATTCAGTTGACGTTAATGGCCTTGACACGCTCTCACTTAGTTTGCTTAGAGAATTACTGAATCATTTTTTCCCTTCCATCTCCAGCTTTTCAAACAAACACATTTTAATATTTTTGGTCAGGATTTTTTAAACGTTTGCAAAGTAAACAGGGGACAGTATTCTGGGGTCAGAACAGCAAAACCTTCACTGAATGTGAACACAAGAAAACAGCTTTTTAAATCATTGATTGTCTTTCACTATCTCAGTAAACTAAGATAAACTGAGATAGTGGAACTGAAAATAAATGGTGGATCCATATCAGTGACATTACCTGTAAATCATTGTCTCCCAGGGATGGGTGTGTCCACGGTGTCGGCAGCTCGAATTCTACGAGGTCAGATGGAAGGCGGATCAGGGGAGGAGACAATGCTGGCCATGGACACCTTCCCATATGTGGCCCTGTCAAAGGTGACACAATGACACTGTTGACCTGTGGTTTATCAGTCATTATATATTTACAGATGATCATAGTGTGGACAACAGTACAAATTCTAATTTGAAAGAGCCAGCAGGGTTTCACCATGTAACATCAGCTTTGTTTTATAAATTATTTCCCATTTCACAGAAAGAAGACTTTTCTAAAATTTAGATTTTTGTCTGTGCTGTTCTCATGACTACATGTTTTATCCACTATATTCATCATTTAAAGCTCCACCTCTTAAATATAACTTTTAAACCAATATTTTTCTCCACAGTTTGTGTCTGAAAATTTATTTATTTTTAATTTTTGCAATATAAGCATTCATCACTTACCAGAAAATAACTGTACATGCTGTCCTGATTACAGTTTAACATTTATTATAACTTTTAACACTCATTACTACATTTCCTTAAAACATTGGATTTGTTTTAGCCTATTTGTAATTTTAGATTTTAAAAAAACAGCAATGAAGCACTTTTCACATATTTGTTTTTTTCAAAATAATTTACAATGAAGTAATGGAAATGGGCCAAAGTTCCATTTTTATTGTTTCATTCCTCTGCACTCTATGACCGGAATTGCTTTGCCTACAAACACACACACGTGCATGCGCACACACGTACACTCACTATCAACACTGTTATCAGTAGATGGACTCCAGGGATGAGCTGTGTTGTCAGATGCTGTGTACGTATATGTGTGTGTGTGTGTGTGTGTGTGTGTGTGTGTGTTTGTGCGTGCACGCATGTCCATACTTGCATGTGACAGAGTATTGTTACCACATGCTAATTCACTTATGTCATTCAGGCATGTGTACGTAGTAGGTGTCTGTGGTTTCTTGGTAAATCAGTACAGAGTGACACATGGAGAAGGAGGGAGAAAAACACAGTGAGAGCGGATGAACACCCCAGTTTAAAGAGTGGAGGGTTAGTGGCTTAGTGTCTGTGTCCATTTCACATGCTTTGTTCTCTTAACATGTTACATCTTGCCTCATGCCATCCCGCTGTGATTTAAGCCCTCAAGGCTTTGTGTGAGAAGAGTTTCGAGGGATTTAGCTAAAACTAACACTTTAACTGAAAACACTGAGATTTTGGATGATCACGTTAAAAAAAATCAGGTTTTCAGTCAAGTATAATCCCTCAATCATTGTAACGTGAGTGAGTCTGAGTATTCAGAGTCTTCTGTGTCTCTGTGTTCTAACTTATAGCGTAGAAATGAAAACACTACTTTAAATTTTTGTCTATTTCCTGGCCTGTTCTTCAATGGTGTTTGTTTCTACTCCACAGACCTACAGTGTGGATAAGCAGGTGGCAGACAGCGCCAGCACAGCTACAGCCTACCACTGTGGGGTGAAGGCCAACGCTAAGACAGTGGGGCTCAGCGCTAAAGCAGTGGCGTACGAATGTAACACCACCTTTGGTAACGAGGTGTACTCAGTACTACGGCGTGCTAAAGCACAAGGTACAAACACTGGCTGGCTTGGCTAAGTATAATGGGTGTGCTGGTGTAATAGAAAGGTCAATTGGTTTGAATTAAACCCTTATCTCAAGATACGCAATGACCATATCCGCTGCAGAGTAAAATATCAACTGATAAGCATGTTCCCTGCTACCTGAACGTCACCAGGTATAGTTCAATGTTCAGAATATGAATAATTAAGAGATCATTCCACATTGGCCGGCCTTCACTTTTTGGCTTATAATCATAAGTACTGTGCATCAGTACATTGTTTGTGTGCAACTGTCTGTGTGTCAAGGTCATTGGCGTCCATTATTAGAAATATTGTACTCTGGGGCGTCGGTGGCTTAGTGGTAGAGCAGGCACCCCATGTACAAGGCTGTTGCTGCAGTGGCCTGGGTTCGAGTCCAGCCTGTGGCCCTTTGCTGCATGTCATCCCCTCTCTCTCTCCCCCTTTCACACTTAACTGTCCTGTCCATTAAAGGCAAAAAATGCCCAAAAAAATATCTTAAAAAAAGAAATATTGTACTCACTATGTATCAACCCCATACGAAAATTAACTTAAGCATGACTATGATATCAGAATTGTATAGTGTCCTATAGTAAGTTTTTTTTAAGTATTTTTCACCTCATCCTTGGTTAACAGTACAACACTAGTGATACTACTTAGACACTATAGTGTGGCATAGCCAACTTTGTAGACTTACTGTTGTAATTTTCCATCGTGCATCCAACAAAAACATAGATATAATATAGAAACACTATCTAAAACTCCTTAGTTTAACTATAGTAATTTCCTATAGTACCTGAAAAACCAAAGAAGTACGACAGGAAATACTATAGGGATACTTGTAAACTTAATTTCACTATAGAGCTCTGTTTCCACCAAATACTTTCGGTATGGTACCTTTGGAACCTGTATGAACAGTGGTTACATAAGCCTAAAACCAGCCACAACTCGGCACTGAGCAAGAGTGACCATCTGCTATTGACCAATCAACGGACCGCAGTGTTCACAGCTCCACCTTTTAGTACCAGATCTGTCTGCTAGGTACCCCAACAGAGGGGTGACCAAAAATAGGAAGGGTTCAGAACGGTTCCATTGGTAACATTCACAACTTTTCACAGTGGAAACGGAAAAAAAAGCATACCAAACTGAACTGTACTGTGCTGTACTGCTTGGTGGAAACGGGGCTTAAGATCACTATAGCCAATTCTGTAGTATTACTGTAGTAATTATCTATAGTGCATTCCAAAAAAAAACATAGAATTAGCATAGTAATACCGATAGCTTTGGCCCATCTGTGGTCCTAATGCATCTTTGTGTCACCACTGCATGGTACCAAAAGTACCAAAGATACAGCAGCTACCTGAATAGCTATTGTGTTGTATTTAAAAGGCGCTGGAGCATTTCCCATAAAGCCAATTTCAGTTACAAAAAAAAGTTTCTATAAGGCAATTTGTGTTAAAGGTAAACATCAAAGGTTGGAGCCAAAAACTGCTAAGTTTTCCAAGGGCAAGTAATTGGGAGTTTAGAGCAGAGTAGAGTTAACTTTATTGTTTCTGAGGGAATATTTGTCTTGGGCACAGTGCTAAAGCTCATTGCCTCACATAAAAAAACTTCACAAAACAACATCAAAACATCTTAAAACACAAGGGACATGACAAATTTGACCTTGGCAACACAGTGGCTTCAAAAAGATCCTGTAAGACTTAATGTGCAAATGTGCCAAGTGCTAATTTAATTTTGAATTCAATCATTGGTATTTAGACCAGCAAACACCACATAACATATGTAAAGAGCAGTTCTATCCTCTGTTCACTCATTCATTGCCATAATAACAAGCTTTTCTAGAGAGTTATATGGCTAACTGGAACCTCATTTACCTCTCCCCCTGGGCTTCATTACTTAAAGCCAGTAAAGACAGCAGGACTTTGGCTACACCCACTACAGTAAAAACTGAGCCAGCATCATTATTTCTTCCTCCAGAGCAGCTCCATGTCCAAGAACAAATATGTAAACCTCCAATGTGCATTATTAAGGTTGCACTGTCTTTTGTTAGTTGGTAATTTGTACCAGGCACAAAGAAATCCTTCATGTTGTGTGTGATTGCCTTAACAGTTCTCCTTCTGATTTGGGTGTGTCTCTGCTTTGTCCAGGTAAATCTGTTGGTATAGTGACCACCACCCGTGTCCAGCATGCCTCCCCGGCCGCTGCTTATGCCCACTCTGTCAGCCGCAGTTGGTACAGTGATGCAGATCTTCCTCCCAGCGCTCACCGGCAGGGCTGCGTCGACATTGCAACCCAACTGGTCACCAATGTTGACATTGATGTACGTAAGAACAATTCCGAACAATTGTAATCTTTCATCTTGGTCCAGGACTCACTCATTTAATATCCATCTGGACACTCTTAAGTTTCATGATCCCATTCTGTCTGGTGTCCCGTTAAGGTAATTCTGGGAGGAGGGAGGATGTACATGACACCAAGAGGGACCCCAGACCCCGAGTACCCAACCTCCAACTCTCGCAAGGGGGACCGCAAAGACAAGAGGAACCTCATTAACGTGTGGCTGAAGGCTAAACCTGTAGGATTATTTAACATTGCTGTTCCATATTTCCATATATCTTAAGGTTTGAGTCTCAGATTCAAGTTTACTCTGGTTTGTTTTTCAGAACAAGAAGTCACACTATGTTTGGCACAGGAAGGAGTTTGACGAGATAAATGTTAAAGCTACTGACCGGCTCATGGGTGGGTATAGATGTGTTAAGACACTCATGCACTTACTGCAGTATATAAAACACACACAGATACCATACACACGACACACAAGACTGATAGACACATATCAGTGCCTACACACATAATGTACACACTCACACAAGCAATATAATATTCAGGTGTTGGCAGATAAACTTATCTAGGTTACAAAACAATCAATTGCTGAGAAACAAGAGGGTTCCAGTAACACCAACTTTTGTCTTTACAACCATGTAAAGTAATCATGATGGTAAACTATAAACTCACAGTTTGGTGGTATTATCACCTCTAACTACAAAGATAAAACCTAAGGGAACGTTTCTTGCTGTGATGATGTGTACAGCAGTATATGCAACAGAATTGTTATCATCTTGCACATCTATAGCTCATGTATGTGTTGCAAATAGATACTACGTAGGTATTAGCTATTAGGTTTTATTGCTATTATTATTAGCATGATTGGAGCATGTCTTAACAGTCTAAACCTGGAATGTTCAGACTGTTAACTTTTCAAAATACACGCAGTAATTCATGATTGATTTATGATTGAATGGGATTCATTGTCATGGAAGCAGCTTGGATTTTAACTGTCAATGTTGCCAGGCTTCAGCCTCGCGTTTTCTTTCACTGTTCTTCAGCTCTGACAGTTTAGACTGACCTCTGCATTACCACCTTAGTTTGCTACAATACGTTTTTTTTCTACAGTGCTTTTAAAATATTTTCTGCTTTTCTTCTGTGGTTTCAGGTCTGTTCGAGCCGAAGGACATGCGATTTGAGGTTTTCCGGAACAGCACACGCGACCCCTCCATTGTGGAGATGACAGAGAAGGCCATACAAATCCTCAGCAAGAATCCCAAAGGATACTTCCTGTTTGTGGAAGATGAGTACAATATCAGCAGTCCTCTAATTTAAAATGTCATCAAGCATGACATTGTGGGAATCATGAAGAAAACGTGATTTTACCAAGTAGGACATGATCCTGGATCAACAGCCCACAACCTTCTGACATTATCAGTGTGCTGCTCCTGTGCGTCTTTCAAAATCCCTTTGTGCTTCTTCAGAGCTGAGCTAGTTTTCCAAATTGAAGTTAGTACAACAAAATCCTCAGTAACAATGAACAAAAACCTTGTAAGCAACTGCAGGGTTAGCGAGTTAGCTTGCTAAGTAGGTAGCTAACAGGTAAGCTTGCCAATAGGCTAGAATGTTAGTGAGTTAGCCTGCTAAGTAGGAAGGCTATGCTAACAAGTAAGATTGCCAATAGGCTAAAATTTTAGCGAGTTAGCTTGCTAAGTAGGTAGGCTATGCTAACAAGTAAGCTTGCAAATAGGCTAAAATGGTAGCGAGTTAGCTTGCTAAGTAGGAAGGCTATGCTAACAAGTAAGCTTGCCAGTAGCCTAAAATGTTAGCGAGTTAGCTTGCTAAGTAGGTAGGCTATGCTAACAAGTAAGCTTACCAATAAGCCAAACGTTTGTGAGTTAGCTTGCTAACTAGGTAGGCTATGCAGGAACTGCCCATTGGTCCGACAGCCCATTGTTCCGACCATATTAAACCCATTGTTCCGAAGTCCTGTTGTTCCGGAATCATCATGATTCCCTGTGGTTAAGGTCTGGTTAGGTTTAGGCACAAAAACCACTTGGTTAGGGTTAGGAAAAGATCATGGTGTGAGTTAAAATGAAAAAGAAAGTGGCAAACACGTAAGCCGTGACCCTGCTTTGCCTCAAGCCTTTCCCAGCTGACCCAGAGCCGGTCGCGGCGCACCATCAAGGTAGAAATACGCCCGCCGGGAGCCATTCAGTACCGCGGACCGTCGGACTAATGCCATGTCGGACCAATGGGCTATCGGACCAATGACATGGACCGGGCTAACACTTAAGCTGCCAATAAGCCAAAATGTTAGTGAGTAAGCTTGCTAAGACGGAAGGTTATGCTAACAATTAAGCTTGCCAATAGGCTAAAATGTTAGCGCGTGAGCTTGCTAAGTACGAAAGCTATGCTAACAATTAAGCTTGCCAAAAGGCTAAAATGTTAGCAATTTAGCTTACTAAGTAAGTAGGTTATGCATGACACAAAATGTCTAGTCTATCAGCAAGTGTACTCATTAGCATAGCCTAGTTAGCAAGCTAACTCACTAACCTTGCAGTAGCTTACGAGGTTTTTGTTCAATGTTACTGAGAATTTTGTTCCACTGTACTAACTTCAATTTGGAAACTAGCTTAGCTCTGAAGAAGCACAAAGAAATTTTTGAAAGAAGCACAGCAGCAGCACACTGATGATGTCAGAGGGCTGTGATTGGTTGATTGCAATGTTGTGATTTGGGATGTTATGCTGCGTTCCAGGCAAGTTTCTGAGCCCGTAAGTCACCACTTCAAGTCACGACTTCATAGCGTTCCAGGCAAGTCACGCCAAACTCTCAAAGCAACATGGCAGACCGTGCGGGGTTTATGTTTGTGTATGATCACTTCTGTCACCAAAGGTGCCGGTTCCTTCCTCATTTGAGCGAAACGGAGGAGGAGAAACAGCGCATAAGGTCACAGATGCTATTATACTTTTTATTTTATGTTATCTGTGTGTTTGGTATTTTGTATTGATTTATTCTTGCACTGGAAACCAGCTGTTAGAGCGGCTGCCAATGATGTGTTAACATTAGGGTTATTTTATGTCTGTTTCTCACCGTGTATCACCTGCATCAACATCGCATCAATGGGGCTGCCATTGTTGTTTAGAGGAGTAAGGTAATTGGTTTAGAGGGCTGTGTGATATCAGAAAGTGTAACTGGGAGTATGTCGATCTGGTACGAGTTCACGGGTGGTAAGTTACGGGTTTGACTGCCGTTCCAGTGCACTTTCACGGGTCGAAGGTTGTAAAAAAACGAGTTGCAGGTTGCCTGGAATGCGCTGTTAATCCAGGAGCATATCCTACTTGGCAAAATCATGTCATGCGTGAAGAAGTATAGTCATGGTGGCAAGAATATGTGGCTGCCAATGTAAAACAGGGTATTTATTCTTAATTTTTTAAAATGTTGTCTTTAAGATTCTGTGGATTATCCAACATCACCCAACACTTGTTTTAGAAGAAGACAAAAACAAAATATTGAATAATAAAACAGACATTTTCCTTTTAACTGCTGCTAAAATGATTGTTTTGGAGGTACACTAGCAAGATATTTCAAGCCAAGTCTAATTTACTTTTCTTTTTTTTTTGCTGTTCTTTTACGAGGGAGAATCGATCATGGCCACCATGACGGCATCGCCAAACTGGCACTGACAGAAGCTGTGATGTTCGACCGAGCCATCCAGCGTGCCGCACAGCTAACCAGAGAATCCGACACTCTCACTGTGGTCACAGCTGACCACTCCCACGTCTTCACTTTCGGTGGTAACACACCTCGAGGGAATCCCATCTTCGGTATGGTTAAAAGCGCTCGCATGCAGTCCAGATTTAAATTGGCATGAAAATCAACCTCATGTACGTCAAATTTACAAAGTGCAGGGGGGAGAAAGAGTAAAGAATAACAGAGTGGATTTCTATCCGGATGCAAACCATATGTGGAAAATAGCAGAACTAGCCTAGAGTGACTAATTTGTAGACATTACATTTGGAGGTGGTTGCATAATATTTAAGACTGTGGTTACGTAACTTGCATGTTAAAAGCTTCGACTTTATATCTGTGTCATAAAGTACATGTGAGTCTGTGCGCTCATTTTTCCTCTATGTGAAAAGACACCATGACTGATGCATTATTGTCCGCTTCTCCGACATTTCTTGTCATTCAGGTCTGGCACCAAAGAAAGCCGATGACAAAATGCCTTTCACCAGCATCCTGTATGCCAACGGCCCTGGTTACGTCCATATAAACGGAACCAGAGGCAACATCTCAATGGTGGATTATTGTAAGTACAAAGTAATGTCTTTCAGATGTGGCAGTCGTCTGTGCTGATGTGTGTACAGACAGCGTTAGCTGATGTGGTTATGGCTGACTCATGCCTGTGTTTTTCTCTCGGAAAGCAAAGATGAAATATGATGTTTGTGGCATTTACTCTGCTGTCTTCTGTTCCCTGCACAGCCTTCATTGTGTGCATGTAACTGTGCTTAGAAAAAAGTTATTTGTATTTCTTTGTGGAACGCTGGACAGCAACGACCCAGTTCCTCCTCCTCTTGTTCTGCACCATTCGCTTTAATCATTGCATGAGTGTGTATATGTTTGAAGGTGGAAATATCTCTTTCCAGGGATGAATTATCTTTTAGAACCTCCAATTTTGTCTTCGTGAATGGACTGGCGTCACTTTATGTCTTTGGAACCGGTAGTTGTGTCTCAAAAGTGCACACTCAACCCATCTGGCACCTTAAGTAAACGTGCAATTACAAGAGAGGGATTCATTTCTTAAACTTTATGTATCCATCTGGAGAGTTATGAAGCGCTGTAAAAGTCAGCATTTATATTCTAATGAAGACTATGAAGCCAATATACTATTGCAGCATATTTTGAGAAGTAGAGGTACAATTAGCCAAAGGTGATAAAGGTTGCCCACAGAATTTTTGCAACAATCAATCAACAAAAGCACCCTTTAACTGGAGAGCATCAAATGCATTCTTTTATAACCTAAGGAACACTTTAGCATCCTACTTGTTTTACAGCTTTGTTTTTGGGGGTGAAAAAAATGTATGGAATCTGTCAGTACACTTTAGAAAGGTCAGGCAGTAAATGCTGTAATTTCATCAAAATGATTTAAATTACCTCCTGGTTGTTGTAATTGAATATAATTAGGTAAATTACAGAAGATCTGCAAAACACCATTTTATGGGCAACAGCCACAGAAACATCTATGAGGCGTATGTAATCTTATAGCTATCCAAAGGTGCTCTGTGGAGTTGGTGGTATTTGAACTGACAAAAAAGGGCAAACCAGTGCTGTAAGCAAACAGTGATATTTTACAATGCCTCAGTAAATAGTCTACTGGGTTGCGGGTGACAAAGTCACAATGTAGAATGAAGTTCATCTTGGCTGACATCATAGTTAACTTATGGTGACACAGACTATAAAAGCATCTGTTTTGTGTTAACACTTGATGATCCAAGCACAGAGTTGCCTTGTTTTGTGACATTCTACACTCAATTCTCTCCAGACGACGAGGAGTACATGCAGCAGGCTGCTGTCCCATTGGATGCCGAGACGCACGGCGGGGAGGATGTGGCCATCTACGCCAAAGGCCCAATGGCTCACCTGTTCCATGGGGTGAAGGAGCAAAACTACGTGGCGCACGTCATGGCATACGCTGCCTGCTTAGAACCCTACACATACTGCCCTCCTCGCCCCCACAGCCACACCTCAAGCGGGTGTGTGAACACAACATCGAGCCTCCTGTTTGGCCTGCTTATCCTCCTCTGGTTACTTAGATGACCCTGAAAACACATACACACACACACACACACACACACACACACACACACGAATACGCACACACACGTACATTGTATGCATGCAGCAATACAGACACTTAATGCACTCAACATTCATTAAGTACATGCACACACTTTAACGGTACGCACACAGGCTGGCAAGTCAGACCGCAGGGATTAACACACACATTACTGTATGTTAAATATACCCACATACATCCTGATAACTCAGTGTGCACTCACATGAGCTTGTAACCTAGATTGCATCCAAAATCCAGGCTTAAACATGCACGTAGTGGCGCTTATTTAGGTACAAACTAACAAACAGGAAGGCATTCACATGCACACCGCTCTTTAAGAAACACTCCATGCAGATGCTGCCATTGTAGCACCATCTGCTTTTTCTTCACAGGGACTTTTTCAAACCTGTACCTGCAACATGACTACTAACATGCACTAACTAGTTCTTTCATTAGTTAGTTAGATTTTTATTATCCTCCCCCTGTTTTCCAAAGTTAAATACAAACTCTGCTACCATGCCGCTCACTCAGAGCAATCAGTCATTTGCAAGAAGTTGTAATAAGTATTGACACATTAATCCGAGGCTGCACCCAGATTAACTTGAAAGAAACAAGCAGGCTAATGGCTCAATGTTCAGCTTGTGGACATTTAGACGGGACACACAGCTGTTGATGTACATGATCGTCATTGTCCACATGGAATGAATGACCAGACGGTACCAGAACTATGAGCCACCGTGCCATGCCAAAGCTGCGACACCAACAGACCTTACAAGAACTCATCAACATGCTGTACCTCCTTCAGGAATGAAAATATGTAGCTTTTAAGGTTTTGTTTTTTGTATCTTGACCTCATTGGCTCCAAATAGTAAATCTGTTTTCTGTCAGATCACTTGATATGTAATCTATTTGGATTGTACATGAATGTATTTTATTAGCAAATATTTTGTCAATGTATTTTTATACTGTGTTTTTGCAAATGTTACGTAAACAATGATGAAAAAAAAAATCACTTTTTCGTGGTGAGTCCTTTTTTCTTGCAAAAAGGAACATATTTTCACTGAGTACAGTAAACGTACATGACCATGTATGTGCACATGCTTACAGGAGATAAAGAAAACTGCTCAGGCATACTTACATCAGTGGTTCCACAAACCATTAGTCCAAAGAATGTGTGACACAATTTCTGGACTATACGCGCCAAAATTTGTAATATTTCATTTTTAATGGTGTCAGACTGACATCCAGTTATCTCTTCGCTGAAACCACTCCCATCCCCTGGGCAAATGATATGTCTGCTTGACATCGCCTCCATCATTAGCTTACCATAAAACTACATCCCCGCAAGTCCCTCACATCCGAGATATTTTATGTATTTAAAATGCAATTTTGTGGTATTTCTCAGCCTCACGACCCTGAAAGGACAACTTATCAGCTGTTCAAAATGTGAAACAAATGTTCAGTTTGCCCATTAGTTAGGGTAAAACAGCTATTGACAGACTGTGTTGTTCCACCCCTTGTCAATGGGGGATGCTGCAGCACCCTCAGCACCTACCTTGCTGAACCCATGCCTTTCTCCATTTCATTAAATTTCAATGCTTTTAGACAACACCTATTTTTTGGGCCTGTTACTTTCATAAAGATTTCCAAGAGCTGGGTGTACTGATTTCCATTTAAAGAAATATTTAGGGATGGCTTGGCACAATTAGGTCTAATGTAATCATTAAAAAAGTCATTGCATTGGCATTGGCACTGGACTCTAGGCTTTAATCAGACAATTAAACACAAGGGAATCATCTCATTGTAACTGGATCAGTTAAAATACAGCTGTAATGTATGTCATGCAAACACTCATGGGAGATGCACTAACACTAACACTAATGTTTCCAAAATCCAAATACATTGGAAACCCTGGAAATATGACAATTACCACATGAACACACAGCATGCAAAAAGCAATCAGGTAACCATGGCATTCATAGAATAAGAAACAAAGGAGTTAATTTCATTTTAACATCAATTCATACACTGAAGTGATACTTCAGTTACGCAGCTAAAACAAAGATCGACCCTGTGACCTTTCTGTAACAACGCCACATGGTAACAACATTTAAGAAAACTATCTCATTTAAGGCAAATGCCACAGCATCGACCTTTTTGAGATGATTGAGTTCATTGTGTGTCAACGTATCCTCATACAATGGTTTGTATAGCTTATGAAAACGCACTCTCAACAGACAGCATGAGTCCTGTGTCGTTGCCTGCTTACACAGACTTTCAGTCTTTATACTACTTACTTCTTTACCCCCCTCAAGAGTGTAGAGTATAGCTGCAGCACAGGAGGCTGCAGTTTCAAGACTGCAGTTCTGTGACCCTAGATTTTTGCGACAGCGCCACATACTGAATTGGATAACCCAGAACCGCATTTCAATTTTGCAGATGACGGACAACAAACAAGTGTGAGTACTGAAAGTGAATAAAGTTTGTTTAAAGTTAAAAACAAGTCTGTTGTCTTGAACTGGACCAGAAGGGGTAATGGCGGCTTGCCAAAGTGTACAATAAATTCATGTAACATTAGCTATGTATGATGAGCTTATTATAGTTTGCTGCAACTGCCTTAGCCTGTTTGTTTAGCTACATGGACGCCACATGGACGTTTCAGGCAAGACCCTTATTTAGCCTGTAGGCCTATTGTGTTCATCTCCCAATCAACACAGGTTGTATGGGTGGTTGCAGTCACTTCTAATTAACCCCATATTGACAGTGAATTGCCAGGATATATGTATATGATATATGTTAAGAAAGGGCATGTTCACAAGATATCTATGTGCCAAATAATATTAACAAGTCAAATTTGACTTTTGTCCTGGTCTTTCTAAGGTGTAATTGCATTTATTTGTTTACCATTCGTGAAACCATGGCGTGATTCGGCAAGCCCAATTAGATGTCGTATTAATTGTTGACTTATTGACTACTATAATGAATAATGGCCCACTTCAAAGGATAATAAAAGCATGTTGATATGATCTGTTTGTGTCAGCTACATTAAATCAGAGGTAGCCTTCTGATGCCAGTTTTACCCCGCAATACATTACCAGGCAGTTCATTTTAATATAGTTGTGTAATATTGGAAGAGACTTTGGGTATTTTTTAACAGGTGTTATATCGCCTATTCCGCAGCCTTACACTACATATTACCATGTTTGAGTCTGTCATGATAATGTAAAGCCTATATGAAGTGATTTTAGGGACACAAACTAAGCTTAATCTGGGACAGAGGATTCAAAATTTATTTTGGTTCAGTACTAGCTGAGGCCTAGTTGTCTGTTAAATGATCTCAAAATGTTTAATTTGGCCAATTATGCTGTCTCTTTTTCTCTCTTTCCTGTGGACCACATTGTGCACCACATTGGTTCACAGGGGCACAGCACAGCACTCACAAAGCAGAAGCTGTCCCATCAGTCAGGGACGAAGTTGGCTTCCTTTCTCAAGCCACAACAGATTGTTTGTTTGCTTATTGTCTATTGTGTAAAGGGCGAATGTGTCTGTGTACTATATACACCGATCAGCCAAAACATTAAAACCACTGACAGGTGAAGTGAACAACATTGATCATCTTGTTACGATGCAATATTTCTGTTGGGAAACCTTGGGCTCTGACATTCACGTGGATGCTACCTGACACGCTCCACCCACCTAAACACCAGTGTAGACCAGGTACCCCCCCTCATGGCAACGGCATTCCTCAGTAACAGCTGCCCCCCCAGCAGGACAATGTGCCATGCCACACCACAAATACAGCTCAGAAATGGTCCGAGGAACGAGACAAAGAGCTCAAGGCATTGACCTGGCCTCCAAATTCCTTGGATCCCGATCTGATCAAACATCTGTGGGACGTGCTGTTACCCAACCTCACAACCCACAGGACTCAAAAGATCTGAAGCCAACGCCCTAATGCCAGAAGCTATAGGACATCTTCCAGAGGTCCTGTGTTCATGCCTTAGCAGGTCAGAGCCAAGTCCGGTCCAAGGAGGACCTACCATGGATCAGGGGTACCTCTGGGGTAGCAGCACATTACTCAAATATTCAATCAGATTGGGATCCGGGGTATTTGAAGGCCAAGTTAATGCCTTGAGCTCTTTGTCCCGTTCCTGGAGTCATTCCTGTGCTGTTTTTGTGGTGTGGCAGGGTGCATTGTCCTGCTGGGGGGGCACTGCCATTGATAAGTGTCGTTGCTATGAGGGGGTTTACTTGGTCTGCTGCGGTGCTTGGTTGGGTGGAGCACATCAAGTAGCATCCACATGAATGCCAGGATCCAAGGTTTCCCAGCAGAACATTGCACTGTAACGAGACAATCCATGTTATTCACTTCAACTGCCAGTGGTATTAATGTTTTGGCTGATCGGTGCCCCCAGAGTCACCCTTGTGTATTGCCTCTTTCTAACCTTTGAAAGTATCTGGTTGAGACCTAGTCCAGTCATTTTTATCTATATCACACCAAATCATGACAGAAGTCTCTGTTACCCTCTCAGGACACTTTCCACATGGAGGTCTAGCATGTAGCTACGTGCAATATTTATTTCTCCTGGGCATACTGAGCTAATTCTGCTAACTATATAAATTGCAGGTCTTCGCAACCGAGTTGAATTGCGAGGCAAAGTAGTATTTGATGGAATAAGTCTTTAAAACCATAAGTACTTCCTAGAAAGTATTATTTGGGTTGAATAGGCCTTTAAAACTATTACAGAAAGCATTTGGATGGAATACTGTCTTATTTGCGCTTTTGCGGTCATTCAGTGTGGTGGGTGGTGCCGTGGCGAAGTACTAGGGTCCTAGAACTGCGGTCCTCATTTACTGCAGGAATTTAGTGTTGCCTCAGGGCGTTGGTCACATGATCACAGCCTTCCTAATTACGTGGGTAATGCATGAATTACTGGCTCGTGATTATGTGGGTTTTATACAAATCGTGGTGCATAACTTTCTGTAGGTATGCGTATGAACAATGCATGGGAACAGCTCGTCTTTGTATCTAACAGAGTCTGTGAAATGCTGTGTCCATCACACCTCATTGTCATACTCTTGATTTTGATGTCTCCAATGTGTCTCTCCGAGTTCTTGCTTGTCTCACAAAATCTTTCGCTGTAATACGTCCAAATGCTGATACTGACAAAAAACTACGTGACCTTGTGACGTTCTGTCTGAACCACAAGGCCAGACAGTGTAACAGTGCTGAGGATTTTTTTTCAACCGCACTGCTGAAAAACATCCCTCCGTCAGACCCACCTGCACACACACAGACTCACATGCTATCAATTAATTCCGCCACAAATTCAAATAAATGGTCAGTCAGCTAGAAAACTGTTTTAACAAAGCTCACACATGAGCTGCAGAGGTTTGTAAAAGTGCAATGTAATATCTTATAATATATGGTACCATAAAACACTGTAATCATCATCATCATCATTACATGATGATTTATGGCGGCTGTAAGTCAATACTGAGTAAAGCTGCTCCTGGTTAACATTCGCCGTCAAGTGTTTTGTATTACAGCTGTGTTTGTGCTTAATCTACCTGTTAATAATAAACGCAAATGAAAACAGATAATGGATTTATTACATCACAGTTAGGATTAATGATTATTTATGTCATCTATGTCATTTGGAATTTATTGCACTGTCAAACAAATAGAGAGACTTTCTGAGCAAAGCTTTTAACATAATATTTATTTGATGAAACACTGAATGTGTTGTGAGTGTAATGCACAAAGGGACTTCATCTGAGTGATGAGACATGAGCTGAGATGAATTGCAAGGACAGATGTTTAGCTAACAGCAGCTGTTGTGGGGAGTCCTCTCAAAATGTTCCTTCATTTGAACAGGAAGTCCAAATCTGACACATCTTCTACAGTATCTGTCCACAGCAGAAGTGCTAGTGTTGTCTTTGTACCATCGGCAACATGCCTCCTCATCCACACACTGCATGTTGGATACATTCATAGGAATACAGCAACATGTATTGACTTTGCCCTTGTCCTTTGTGTGTGTGTGTGTTGTACATAACCTGAAGCTCACGTTGAAAGGCTCCTCCGTGTGCCCTTTGCTCCTTGGCTGCAACTATAAAAGGGACCTCAGTGTGCGGAGAACAACTCCAGTACTTTTTAATTCACATATAGTCACCCACCGCCATGGCCGGCAAACATAAACTCATTTTTACTGGACTATTGGTTTTCATGTCAGTGCATTGGTCTTCATCTATTTCAGGTAAGGATCGGTAACATATTGCTGCTGTTGGGCAAACATTATCTTTAGACACTAAGATTGCTTACTCTCAGATGTCACTCTGGACTCATAACTGGATTTCAAGGAAACTACAAAGACACACCTTACTTACAGGACATCAACTTTCAGCTTGAGGAAGAAGAGGAGTTTTAAGTTACGAAGGATGAAATATTGTTAACAGGCTGGCGGTGGCTTTTTTATTATCTTGATGAAATTGGCAACTCTTTCCTGCAGAAAAATATAGTAAATAATAGTCAGTATTGTCCATTTGTTACAACCCTTTTTACACGACGGAGCATGTCTAAGAAATGCAGCGATTGAGCAAGGTCACATAATCAGACTTTGTTCGTGTTTCTCATTCGTTTTCATTACGTCTTGTCACTATTCCAGCATCCTGGGAACATCTTGTCCTTTATGACTATATGACTGTACTACTTTTATGCCTTATTCTAAATGGCATAGATGTAAGAGTTGTTGTTTATACACCTATTACAAGTATCACCTGGATGGTTCACACAGATTTAAAATGTAAAAACACACTTAATCTTGCCACTTCTGATTGTGCATGTAACTATCACATTGTCTTCGCTTACAGAGGAAGAGCTCCATGCCAGCTACTGGAACAACAAAGCGAGGCAGGCGCTTCACAATGCCATGAATGTTAAGCCGAATCTTCACCAAGCCAAGAACCTCATCCTCTTCCTGGGGGACGGTGAGTCTGAGGAAAGGAGCTTTCCTTGCAGGTTTCTTAAATTCGTGGAACATTTTCTGTTTCCTGCTCAGTCCGTTTGTCATTGGTTCAAGCCGTTACGGCCTCAAAGTGTGAGCCTCATCGTTATTGTGGTGTAGCTAGAGAGAGAATGCTATGTAAAACAAATGTACTTTGTGAACCCCCCCCCCCCTAAAAAACCATGGGTTTATGGGCAGAAGGAGATGAATGTTGACATCTGATCACCAGCAGTTATTACTGCTTGGAAGGTCCAAGCAAAACTAAATGAACTGAGGCTTAACCACAGTCTACACTGCATGTTTGGCTATTTCCACATTGTGTCCTTAACTGATCTGATTACTAAAAAAGGTACACCACTGCAGAGAGTTTAAAAAGTCACAGGCATTGCAACATTTTTAGAAACTGGTCACCTATTAAATTACTTTCGACTCCCCTTAACCTCCATACTGGTATGCTACTATATGTGAATGTAAACCTCAACATTAAATAACACACAATGGAGCACACACACTTCTTTCACCATAGGATCAAGAAAACAAACTGTAAATCCCATCTAAAGACCCCAAACAAGATAGCTGATTTCTCCTGATCTGACATTTAAACATCAGCCATGATCCGGCCCCAAACACACACACACACACATAATTATAATCACTACTGTTCTCTCCGCTCTGTTGTTAACTGGATCCAGATCAGTATCTGGCAGCGCCACCGCACAAATAAAAATGTTTGAATCAATTATGGATTTATGGTTACAGCTGCCTCCACCCCGACCCACATACCTGCTGATAGCAGCACATTTAAGATTTTATCAGTGTTTGGGATTGATCAGTAACATTTAATCACCCCTTAAGTGACATGTTTATGAAACATATGAGTTTCACGCCACACCTTCATGGAACAATGAGGTATTTGACCTGAAGCTTCAGCAACTGGCAGTAATTAACACTTTGCAGATTTATGTTGAAACACAGTGTATTTCACTTGTCACCATAATGACTGAGATTTTCAAAGGCATATTGAATCTGATGATCAGTTTAATAAACATAGGAACACACTTATGATGAATGTAAGCCATTTGTTTTAGCAGTTTAGTTCTTAACATGTAAATGAGATGCAAGAAGAAATTTAGCTAATGCGCCATCCAATCTGAATCTGTAATTTGCAGTAATAAAGAGTGAAGATTCCCAAAGATTCCCAAGCTCTGACAAGGAATGTTGGAAAATATCTTCAGGATTTTTCGTGAAATTCAAAAAAATATACTGAAACTTGCAAAAGAGAATATATTGTACATATTTTTATGGTATTTCTTTTTAGATGTTTTTAATCAACTTTATGCTAAATTTTATCTATGTCTTTTGATTTTTTTAAATTTAATATTCTCTTACTATGTAATGCAATATGCAATACAATGCAACAACACACCAAAGCAAATTCCTTGGCAATAAACCGGATTTTGATTTTGAAGAAATGTGGAATATTTTTCTTTGCATATTCTCTAAATAACTCACATGTCTGTCACCGCCCTTTAAACTCTGACATCAGCTGAGCCTTATGAGGTCCACAGAGCACAATAACAGCCCTGTGCTTGCCTGGCTGATCTTATCTAACGCTCAGGTGTGTTTCCACCTGCTCTCAGGTATGGGGATACCGACGGTGACTGCTGCCCGGATCCTCAAAGGCCAGATGGCAGGACATTCTGGGGAGGAGACCAGTCTGGTTATGGATACCTTTCCTCACCTGGCGCTGTCTAAGGTCAGCCCACTCTGACCAACACATTCAGACTGCTACATAGGAATGTAACCTAACACTCTCTGAATGGATAAGATTAATAAAGATAATGGTTATTGTAAAGCAAAAATATAGGCTACAGTATCATGAGAGTTAGCTCTCATGAGGTTCAGCAGTACCGTCATGTGTAGATGATATTGTTATTAACAACCAGTAGAATTAGGATTACTGTTGTCTTTATCATATGTAGACAGCAGCGAGGTCTGATGTTCAGAAGACACACATTGTTTGAGCTGCTTGTACTTTTATGCCACACTTACAAGTGAATAATATACTTGTATGTTTGCATGTTTTGCTGACGCTGGAGAAAAGTTTTAGTTTCAATGTGAACTGTATTTTGAGGTTGGATAAGCTGTCATTATAATCATGCCATGGTGACACAAGTAGCCTGTGATCAGTTTATCTTGGCTCTGACTCTGGCAAACACAGTTTCATCAAATTTAATGAAATGTCAGCAAATTTGGAAACACAGGCAGTGTTGTCAGCACAAACACTATAAAGATAACGTCTATCCAACATGGATACAACAGGAGAGCTAAATTGACATTTGATTTCTTAAACCAAGTGAAATGAGTTCAGGTCAAGTCAGAGTTAGTGTTAGCCCCAGGGACAAAATTAAAACACAGGACTGGAACCTGCGATCCAACCCATGTTAAATGACAGTGTTTTATTTCACAGGCAACTAGATCTAACTTCACTAACAAAGACCACACCAATAGGATAAAGATTTTGAATGATTTATTGCATATGATGGATTATGGGTTCTGAGGAAAGCGTGAAGGGGTGAGGATCGAGGGATTAGAAAATGAAAGGATGTGGATGGGGGATGAAGGGATGAGGGTCGAGGGTCGAATGGATGAGGGATGAAGGGATGAGGGATGAAGGGTTGAGAGTCGAATGGATGAGGGATGAAGGGATGAGGGATGAAAGGTTGAGGGTCGAATGGATGAGGGATGAAGGGATAAAGGGTTGAGGGATGAAGGTTGAGGGTCGAGGGTCGAATGGATGAGGGATGAAGGGTTGAGAGATGAAGGGTAGCAGGGATGAGGGTCAAGGGCCAGATGGATGAAAGGTTAGGGATGACAGGGTAAGGATCAAGGGATGTAGAGTGAGGAATGAAGGTATGAGGGTTGAGGGATGAAGGGATGGAGGACTGAAGGTTGAAGGATGAAGGGATGGAAGACTGAGGGTTGAGGGATGAAGGCTGGGTTTCCGGGTAGCTGGTGAGCACGATGATGAACGTGTTGAGTCAAAGGCAGGAACACAGGAGGGATCCTGGGAGTTGTCTCTTCGTGAGCTCGGCTCGAAGGGAAAGAGAATACATCAGGTGTGCTTAAATGCTAGTGGGCGGAAATGGGATGTATTCGAGGCGTGGTCTTTGTTCCTGAACCTAGTTATGAAACTACATTTATTATTGTTCATAAATTTAACAGTGTATTCATGGTATGAGTTAAGGGTACATGCAGTCCGAGAATAAAAATCTCGGTAAAAGTGACTGTGGTTAAGAACACCTGCTACACACCTGAACTAATAGATGCTCATGTTAATGCCTGTGAATATATTTGGCCTCTGCAGACGTACAACGTGGACCAGCAGATGCCAGACAGCGCTGGCACAGCCACAGCTTACTTATGTGGTGTGAAGGCCAACTACGGCACCCTGGGTGTCACAGCCTCCACCCAAAGGTACAACTGTAGCACTACCTTCGGGAACGAAGTCACATCAGTTCTGCACCGTGCCAAGAAGGCAGGTAGGCTCAGGTTCACACTGCTTTACTTTATACTGGTTTCATTTAGACTTATATCTGTTGAGACGAGTCCTAATTGATGTGTTCTTCGTTGAGGACATTTACCCAGACAGATCAGTATTGTGTACTTAATATTACTACATATGTTTTTGCTGGTTTCTGCATGTTATTTGGATGTTACCTTAAAGGTAATTTAAGAGCACTGTCTAATATTCTTAGAATAAATATGATTTACGGGGCAGTTTATGGTGTGCACCTGGCTCCCTGTCGAAATGCAAAATTAATATACAGCTAATCTAAAATGGAATATACATGTAAAACGTCAAATTAAAATACTTTGCATCTGTGGTGGATAATATCTGTCTTTAATGTAGATTAAATCAAATTTCAATCTTGTTTTTGGTGTTATATATCTTTTCTTGAATGTATCCGATAAAAAATATTTCCACATCACGCTCTGTGTGTTTTAGGGAAGTCTGTGGGAATTGTCACGACAACCAGAGTGCAGCACGCCTCTCCGGGCGCAACCTACGCTCACACTGCCAACCGAGGGTGGTATTCTGACTCCGACCTCACCACCGAGGCGATCCAACATGGCTGCCGTGACGTTGCTTGGCAGCTGGTTCATAACACAGAGATAAATGTAAGCCTTATTATAAAGGTATTTTTTAAAACACTTAAACACTAGAGCACCCACTCAATGGAATTCTTCTCTGTGGTTATGCATATCGGCATGTACGGCCTCTTTAGTGAGAAAATGATGCTTGACTTATACTACTTATTGGTTTTCTAAAATCTGGATGACTGAATATCCATTGATGTATTGTAAAATTAACCCAAGCCATATTAGGTCAACAATTTGATCATAACCAGACAACTTCACAATTACCTTCCTACACAATGTGCATAGTATTCCATGGGGACATCACCATAGAGTAAAAAGTATACATATATTAACTGTCACCATGTCTCTCAATCCAGGTTATTCTTGGTGGAGGACGTCAGTACATGTTTCCGAGAACCACGCGTGACCCAGAGTATCCATCTTACACAGGAGACCGAAATGATGGACGAAATCTTGTTGACATGTGGTTGCAAAACAAAAAGGTATAATGGTCGATTTTAAAAGTGTGCTCATCGGGTTTGAATTTGGGAGTGAATGAATCTCATTTTCCCTCTGGCTGCAACATATTACATTTTTTTGAAGGAGTTATCTTATTAAAAAAAACTGTTTACAGTTCCTCCCTCCAAACCTCCAATTATTCTGTTTGTTTCTGTTCACCGTCTACAGAATGCTAAATATGTTTGGAACAAAGCTCAGTTTGATGCCGTCAATCCTGCAGATACAGACTTCCTGATGGGTAAGAAGAACTGTTCAGTTCACCATTTTGACAACCAATTAATCATTCAAGACGCCACAGAATGATGGCCTGAACTTTCCTCGGGCGAACAGGGTGAATCAAACAAGGCCTTGATTAAAATGAGCAGGATTATCTCCTCACTTTGCAATTTAGAGCCACGTTTTTAGTTAATATTTTTTGCAGAAAAACTCATATTGCAAACACTGATGGCACCACCATGGTCAGCTCCATTTAAAAAAAGGCATGTGTTTCTTAGTTCTTCAAACTGAGGCCTGCTTTTTGTGCATTTAGGTCTCTTTGAGCCCAAAGACTGCCGCTACGAGTTGGAGCGTGACCCAACCATGGACCCCTCCCTTACAGAGATGATGGAGAAAGCAATTAAGATTCTGAGCAAGAACCCAAATGGATTTTTCCTCTTTGTGGAAGATAAGTGTAATTGTTTTCTGTACATATTCCCCAGACGGAAAACAACCACATAATCTTAAAACTGTCAGTGTAACTGTCCCTTTCACACCATCAATTGCTAAAAATGACACACTTGAACTTCAAACCACTGAAAGTTAAAACCTTTGTTGGCTTTCCAACAGAGCATATTTTATTTTTGAGACATTTTTAGTTGTGACTGGATTATTGGAGTTGCATGATATTTTTTTTTTTTTGTCCAAATTGCAATGAGATTTGCAACTATATCAAGTTATGTTACAGTAAACGCATGGAACATAAAGTAATCTTAATTGCCAATATGAGAGATAACGTTCTGATGCTTATTTGTCAAATGCTTTCTTTTGGACTTTAAGTGGGAGAATTGACCATGGTCACCATGGAGGAAGGGCCAAAAGAGCTCTCTATGAGGCTGTCCAGTTTGACCGGGCGATTGGGCGAGCAGCTGAGCTCACCAGCGAGCTGGACACCCTGTCTGTGGTAACTGCAGACCACTCCCACGTCTTTGCCTATGGAGGATATTCTGCCAGAGGAAACTCTGTTTTAGGTAAAATTGCACTCTTAGAATTTGATAAGAGCTGCATTGAGGGAGGTTTTGTGTTTAAAACAAACAAAAAAAAAAGTGAATGGCATCTGATGTTCCAAACCTGCAGGTACCAATTTGTCCTGTGATTTGCAGGGGTGTCTCGCTCACTAGCTAACGACAACAAGCACTTCACCACTGCTGTGTATGGAAATGGACCAGGATACCAGAGTGGAGTTCGCCCAGATATGAATGAGTCAGTTTCATGTAAGTGTGCACTGATAATCATGCTAGGGATAACAAAGTAATTTAGTAGCTCCATCTTGTGGTGTAACAGCATACCTACTGCAGAGTAAAGGAGAGTAGAGGTATGAAGAGGAACCAAGTCTTAGAAAATGTGTCATAGCTCCAAAGCATTTTAAAAGCAACAGATTGACTCCAGTGTAACTCCTTTATCAATTGTATTCTTTATAAGAAATGTACCAAATTGATCGTCTGCAAGGAGTGTGTAGTATTTTGTACAAGAGCTCTGCAAATATTAAATAATTTGCGAAAACATTTCGAGGGGAATCAAATTTTTGTTGATACTTTCCCAAAGGTCTGACTCGGTTGTTTGTTTAGCTGCATTGTATTTTGTCATATTGTCATACTGCAATTTGTCTATGTGCCAGAAAACCCTGATACAGCTACTGTAACACTCCTTCATCTCATTCTTCCTCAGCGGGTGACGATTACCGTCAGCAGGCTCCTGTCCCTCTTGACTCAGAGACCCATGGCATAGAGGACGTCGCCATCTTTGCCAAAGGCCCCATGTCACACCTTTTCCACGGGGTCCAGGAGCAGAACTACATTGCACACGTCCTGGCTTATGCTGCCTGCCTGGAGCCCTACAGGGACTGCAAAGTGGACCCGCTCAACCACGCTGGAGCCGTCAATCCCAGCCTGCTGCTCCTCCTGATGAGCCTCCTTCTCCTCTCCCTCTGCTCTGTCTGAGATGACAGCCTTTGTGGAATTCCTCCTGAACTTGGAGTAATTGTGCAATATGACAGCTTGGGTGAAAAATAAATTACTCTATACACTGTACTTTCAGTGTGTAATTTAAGAGCTGTACTGCCGCACAACTTTGAGATACTGCCATTTTAACTCACTTCTTCTTGTTGAGATAACCTTTTGAAAAGCATTAATGTTATTACTGTATAAAGCCCTGGTTTTCAGCACTCCTTTGAGTTTATTTAGGCTATATGAAAATGTTTTTAAGATTTTTTAATAAAGGTGTGATTTTCTAATGATATTGGACAAAAAATGTAGGATTGCTAACACTCCTCATGTTTCAAGATGTTGTACGCTTTCAGTTGTTCTTACAAAAACTTTGTTGGCACATCCTTGTCTATCCTGAACCTCATCATCCCAGTCATCATACTTAAAAAAAAAAAAAGGCCCATAACTCTCTGTACTATTATGCACATTGTGTATGTTTAAGAGGTATGGCTGTATCTTGATATTGCAACATCAATTTATAAAACATATACAATGAAAACACAATAGGCCTACACAAAATGTACTCTAGTATAATACATCCAAAATAACCAAAAATAAACTCTGCATATTTCCCAGAATATGAAGTATTTATTTTTTAGAATACAGAGATAACAAATTTGAGATTTACTTCATGTAATCATGTATGCTAATACAAAAAGTATGGATCTCTTATAAGTTATTACGCAGTGAAAGTGATTAAAACAAATGCAATATGTGATTTATAACCATTAATTACACTACATATAAAACTGGGTGTCTGAAATGGTGCGTTTAATACAACTACTTAATGTCTAAATCATTCTTTTACAGAAGATCACACATATTTTGTTGAAACATGAAATAGAAAGAGGCGATAA
The DNA here is from genome assembly GCF_006386435.1 of Epinephelus moara. Classification (NCBI taxonomy): domain Eukaryota; kingdom Metazoa; phylum Chordata; class Actinopteri; order Perciformes; family Serranidae; genus Epinephelus; species Epinephelus moara. The sequence goes on from NC_065515.1 coordinate 21,280,198, forward strand.
GAAAAACTTGCACCCCCCTTTCAAGTAATGTCTCACCTGATTGGGTGAAATGAAAACAACGTCCAATCAGATTTGCCGAAAGGCGGGACTTCCGCCTGCAGCCAGAAAGGAAGAGTGTTCGCGAGTTTGGAGGGAATTTCAACCAAAACAGTCGTGCGGCTCCTCGAAAACTAAGATTATGTGGATAAACAACCGGCCTTTAGAGTTTTAAAACAATAACGTTACTTCTCTTAAAGAGTTTAAGGGACAAAACAAAGGACAACACACATTAACTGCATATAAAACCGTAGTTTGATGTGTGCATTAACAAGGTCCGCATTATCTTAGCTAACTAGCTAGCTTCGTTTAATGATTATTCATAGCTAGTTGCACGCTATGGGCTAACAATTCGGAGGATGCTAATACACGACTATAGATAATTTATAAACGGATAACGATAACATTGGACATGGATCGAAAGCTGACGAGGCTCGAAAGTCAACTGTGTAAAGCCGTGAACGATGGAGACCCCAGGTGATGCCTTGTTTTGTCCAGACATGCCCTTTGTTTATAACATGCGACAGCTCTGGCGTACTTTGTACGCAGCAAGCCATCTTGCATGATCTCAAAGTATCCCAAGTTATTTTCCTGTTGCAGCAGTTTAAGTATACTGAGTGTGTTTTATTATTATTTTTTAGCTCCCCCCAATTTATTGCTTTATTGTACTCACTTTATTCGTTGGTGCTTAGTGTCTGTGAAGTCCTCAAAACCGCACAGCTTTAAGTGAAACATGTTTTGCTGTTCAGTGGTCATGTTTTAGTATTGTTTAGAAGATGTCTGTCTACATTAGGGGGCAGCTTGTGACCACGGAAGCAGTGCAGTTTGTGTATGACACTGTATACGTCCACATAATCATTCAGATCTTTACATTTTGCCCTGTGTAACATGGAAGTGTTAGTTAGGCTCTCAAAACAGATGAGTATCCCATGTTGTACAGATAAATTTAACACTTCAGTCTAGCTTGTCATTAGTCTACATCAGGGGTGTCAGGGGCTTTATGACCTACGGCCGGGGACCAGAACCAGCCCACCAAAGGGTCCAATCTGACCTTGTGAAGGCTAAGAGGTTGCAGGAGCAAATTAAACAGCGAGCAGATACTAAATGTAAAATACTGCCATAGAGGTGTGACCAGAATACAGCTGTCTGAAATAACAATGAGTACTTATTGTGGTTATTTAAGAATATTAGTCCAAAATATTGTCAACCAGCAGCTTCAGTACAAAAGAATCTGCGTCAGACTTCTGTCTTAAAACAGTGTCAGTGGAACTCTGTTGCTGAGGCAATGACAAAACTTCAGATTGTAAATGGTTCGTAAGGCAGGGGATGACTTCACCTGCTTCTTCAATAGCTTCTACTTTAGTGGAAAATTATTTAAAAAAAAAAAAAAAAAAAAAAGCACATGTAATGAAAGTGAGTAATAGACTGACTGAATGTGGAAAAAACTGAGACATGCTGTTGAATTTGCACATATTTCTTTTCAGGATATCGCCGGCTGTTCATAATTTATTTTGTAAATGGATGAACGTTTTCAGAATGTAATTCTTTACACTAAAAAAGGGTAAATTTTGAAGGGGTTGTTATTTATATGTTATGATGCAGTGGTTTCACTAGTCCGGCCCACTTGAGGTCAAATTGGGCTGTATGTGGCCCATAAACTAAAATGAGTACAGATAAACATGTAGACTAAACATACAGGGCCTAGTAATAAAAAAAGTATTACACACACCTGATAATAATATTCCCACTGTAACTATACATGTGGTGATGCTTGTAATCCCTAAATATCAGTACCTGGTTTTTGAGTCTTTAGAATTTCTCTGTCAAATACCACGAGCTATTGCTATTGTATAAGTGATGATGCTGTTTTAGTCCATCCTTTATCCATAGTGCAACACTTTGCAGGACATCACACCCTCAACACAGTAAAACTGTATCCTACAAGTCAATACTCATCAATTGTAACAGATCTCTCTTCCTTGGCAGATCTGTGCAGCTGCTTCTTTCACAAGGTGCATGCCCTGACCGGGTGGGTAGTAAAGGGGTGGCTGCAATACACTTGGCTGCTGGCAAAGAGAGTGAGAAGAACACACGCTGCTTGAAAATGCTGCTGCAATATGGAGCAGATCCCAATATCAGGTATCGTTAAGAACACAGTAAAAGAAAAAAAAGAAGAATCGCCATGCCATCTTGCTTTTGTTCACATTTTCAATCTGTCTACCTACAGGACCCATTTGTTTGAAATTGCTTCTGAAATTACTGCCAAATGTCTTTTGATAGGTTTGACAATCGCTGCATCAGTAAGTGTATATGAAGGTTGTATAGATTTTTGAGCAATCTCTGGCAGAGTTTTGCATCATAAAAGGCTTGCGATGACTTTCACCAGTATCCTCTTCTATCTGGAAATATGTTTAAAGTTGGACCTGAGACACTGATGATATTAATGATAACATTTTCATAAAGTTGTGTTTTCTTGTATTTCTCCCAGGTCAGAGGGACTGACTCCTCTTCATGTCGCTGCACTGTGGGGATGTTATCAAAATCTGAAGCTGCTCTTGATCAATGGAGGGAACCCAAACATTAAAGATCATGTAAGAATTGTTTTTAATTGTTATTAATCACTTCACATAACGCAAGTGTATGGATGAAGTTTCAGACAGCTGAGCAGGATTATCAGTCCATAGTTAAATGTACACATACACATAAACATTTTGCATAATCTCTTGTTAACAGTGATTATAAAGTTCCTGCAGTGGGTCTGTATCGCAGCTGAATTAATACAGAAAAAAACGCCTGGAGCTGTGACACCAATATCTACTAATGTGTGACTTTAAATGTTAGGTTCAGTTTGGTTCATGCCTGTTATCTCCTTAATGTATAGGAAGGGAATACACCAGGGCAACTTGCAGAGCAGCAGGAGAATCGGAAATGTGCCCAGCTCCTTCAGGAGTACCAGTCCAGCTCAGTGGACACAGAAGAGGACGACATGCCTCAATTCCAATACTGTAAGAAAGTCTATTTGAAGCCTTTCTCTTTCTCTTTTGCTTTTTATTCAACCTTTATTTAAAGAGGCAACAGATAGGATTCGGGTTTTTTTTTTAGCTTGGCGCCACCTAGTGTCAGTGGCGTCACACTGTCGCAACGACCAAATTGACCGTGGAGATCAGAGATAATCAATAATATGACTCTATTAGACTCTGTAAATTAAATAAAATGTAGGCTGTAAAGCCACTGGTATACCTCTATGTATATGTAGAATGAGAAGGTGTGTGGACACTCTACTAAATAAATGAGTAAGGAGAATTATTAATGCCAATAATTATACCAGAATGTACAGTATCAGTACAAACAACAGTAGACACAGTGGAATTATACCAATATGCACATGTAAACAGTCCCGAATCTTAGAATAAACGGTACCGTATGGAAACGATGCGGCCGGTTAGAACTCAAATTGAATGGGAAACAAAGTTCAGTTTTCACAGCTGGGCGTAACTTAGCTGGGCGATGTCCGTTGATAGCTGCCTCCGTGAGAAGAGAACAGAAGGAAGGGAGGGAGGTATCACCGTCGGAGGGCTGCCGTAGAATGGCAACGAGGATGTCAGCCGACCAACACTCGTTACCCGGTCCCTGGTTGCGGCAATTTGCGATGCTGGCCAGCTAGGAATGAACTAGCAGCCAGTACAGTACAGTCCTCTCTCGTCTAGCTAACATTTAGCCGTGTTACTTACTGATCCATTAGAAAGAAAGCTAGCTGGACATCGGTTTTGAAGC